>NW_028244022.1:0-166462 GCF_964263255.1 Lissotriton vulgaris
TTCAGGAGTGCGTGAATGGAGGCGGCAGAGCGGCCTTGATTTTGTTGGTTCTCTCTGCTGCCTTCGACACTGTGCCCCATGAGCTTCTCCTCGCCAGGCTCTCTGCCATTGCCATTACTGGCTCCGCTTTAGAGTGGCTGACGTCATTTCTAAATAATCTGACCCAGCAGGTGTGGATACCGCCTCATGCATCCTCGCCTAGGATACTTTCCACAGGGGTGCCTCAGGGGTCTACCCTTAGTCCCCTGTTGTTCAATGTTTACTTGACTCCTCTGATCTACCTGGCAGAGCAATTAGGGGCAAAAACAATTGCCTATGCTGACGACACCCAGCTTTTGTTTACCCGGCCAGGTGACAATCTGGACACTTCTGCTGTTCAGCTCTGTCTCTCTTTAGTATTTCGTTGGCTCGCACTTGCCCAATTGAAGTGCAATGAGGAAAAATCCAAAGTCCTCCTATACGGTGCTTTCCCCAGTAACGTCAGAGAACTTTTATGGCCACCGGATGCCCCCTGCCCCAAATCCATGGATGGCCCGGTAAAAAATCTGGGTGGTTTTTTTTTTTTGCGAAAATCTCAAATTTGAAGACCATATAAAAAAATTAGCGGGTGTCTGTTTTGGCACTTTAAAAGCCTTGCGCAGATTTTTCCCTTTACTTCCGAGGGAAGCTAAAGAGACGGTGTCACGTGCCCTTATTCTTTCTCAGCTAGACTATGCCAATGCTCTGTTTAGTGGTATTCCAACCTACCTGATTAAACGTCTTCAGGTTATACAGAACGCGGTAGCTAGGCTCCTCTTTACATCCCTCGGAGGTCTAGCGTCCGCCATTATCTGCGTAGCCTACATTGGTTGCCGGTGGCACAACGGATCTGTTTAAATCCCTGGTTCTCTCCTTCAGAGCAACGCACGATCAAGGGCCACTGTATCTAAGGAAACATTTTTCAATGTATGTCCTCACACTTTGCCTTAGACTGGCCAGCCTGTGTCGAATGGTCCTTCCCCGATTCCAGCGTGCTCGGCTGGGGGGACTGTCTATTTCTGTAACAGCGGCTAGAGCCTGGAACGCACTCCCTCTACACCTTCATGCCATTCAGGACATTGTTCATTTAAAAAAAAGCTTTAAAAACTCATCTTTTCAATACAACAATCTGATCCCCCCTTTCTGTTTTCTCTGCCTACACTTCTGGTTTCTGCCTTCCCGCACGTGACCGCGCCAGGATACTCCTGAGTAATTGAGTGCGTTACAAAACTGTTTATAACATAACATAACATACAGGACACTTGAACTTACCAGGACTGAGATCATCAACAAATCCTCATCAGAAAAAATCCTGCCTCCGGTGCCGGATAAAGACCCAAGTAATGCCAGTCATATGGATCTCAAGAGACCCCAAAATTGTTGGTCACCAGCGCCACAGAGGTAACATCGGCCTCCCTCTCCAGCAGACTTGCAGACACATCTCATTTCGCAGGCGGAGGGGACTTCCCAACGCTTTGCCATTTGGTAGAGCACCTGCGCCATCTAGCAGGTGATCCGACGCCCCCAGGCGGAGGAGCGGGCCACTCCAGCCCCAAGATCTCAAAGACAGCGTTCAGTGAACGAACCTGTATAAGCTTGCCATTATGTTTGAAAATAAGCCGAAATGGGTGGCCCCATGAGTAGGAGATGCTTTGCTCAAGAAGGTGATTAGTGATGGGTTTAAAGTCCCTATGCTTGACAAGGGTGGAGGCAGCTAAGTCTTGAAAAAGTGCTAGTTGATGGCCCCAGAATTGTACGGGGTTGAGGTCACGGGCCTTCCGGAAAATCCTATCTTTGATCTGGAAGTTGTGAACACACACCAATATATCTGGAGGATGGGCCCTAGCGCCACGCGGCAAGCCAACACGGTGGATACGGTCCATGTGTATTTCTTGATCCTCCTCCTCACCTAGGATCTGCTGGAAAAGCGCACCAATGTACTCGCGTAGGTTATCTCCCTCCTCCTTCCACGGAACCGCCCAGATTCCTACATTGTTCCACCAGGACCGGTTCTCCAAATCCTGGAGATCTAGGTTTTGTTCCGTGAGGCGAAGGACATCTTGCTGGAGTTGATGGATTTCGTCCGCAGCTCCCAGGTCATGCTCCTCCAATGTCGCCACCCGCTCCCCAATGGCGTCTACATCGCGCCGCATCTCACGCAGGTCTGAGGAGAGCTGAAAGCGAAGCTCCAAAATATCCTCCTTTATGGCAGAAAACAGCTTTATCATGAAAGCTTTGGTCACCGGGAGCTCGTTATCCTCAGATCCTCCGGTTCCTGGTGGACGACATCGTGCCTCAGGCAAGGACCCGTGCACAACAGTGCACAGACCGGGCAAAGGTGCAATGAGCCCCCTGGGGGCACAGCTGGAGCCCCCACATGTCAGGGCACGAGCGCCAGCCCAGACAGTAGCTCCTCATGCCACAGCACTATGCGGTCCCTGTGATTGTCCAGGAGAAGGAGGGCCACAGCGCAGTCAGGCGCCCACCCAGTCCTTTAGAGGCTCCGCCAATTCCCAGGACAGTGTTGTCGGCTCATTAAGTAGGGAAGGGCGCAACCAGGAGTCCAGACAGCGGCCACGGCAGAATGGAAGGGGGCACTCCACACAACCCACAGCGGAGCCTCCCAAGCCAGCGCCGCCTCCCACTGCTGGGCTACGCTTCACTGCCGTCTGCCAATGTACGGACCGAATAGGCGGCCGGGACTCACCACACGCAGCCCCCCCTCCACGCCACAACAGAGGTAGAACTCTAGGCCCCACTCAGGGCAGCGGCCCTCTCCACTCTCCACCCGCAGCTCTCTTCCAACGTGGGGCTCAAATCCTGATGCGGAGGCACCGCCCGTCAACCTACGGGCAAAGGTAGGCCTCACACTCCACGCAAGGCTCTCAGGTCCCAGCAATGCAGCAATGCACACGCGCTGCGCCCACTATGAGAGGGCCGATTGCTCCTGCCGCCAACCTGCCGGCCTCACTGTTAAAGTCTCTCAGGGCAAATGCACAAACTCGGAGTAGGCCCACTCCCAAGCAGTCGAGGGGGGCCCACAGAGTGTCCCAGGCACCAGCGCAGCGCTAGAGCCACGGAGTAGGGAGCAAGCCCTCCCACCATCTGCCGACCTGCAGACCGAGATCACGGCCCGCATCAGCTGTCCCTCCTCTCCTCACCTCGTGGTTCATGGGCCCCCGCTCCTCGGCTCCCACCGCAGTGTCCCAGGAGTTCTCATATGGTCACCAGGGGAGTGTGGCAGCCGCTGCTCCTCAACCGGGGCTTCCGGGACGCACTGGACAAGATTGCGGCTGTTCCTGGGCTCTGCACACCTCTTCACGCAGCCCAGCGCCTCAATGCGGTGAAATGGCAGGCACTGCCCGGGCCCGTCGCCGCTCACACCGCACCATTGCACCACTGCTCGACTCCCGGACCCGCCACTCAATCCGGCAGTCCGCAGCTCCTTTCGTGTCGCCAGCCGCCCCACCAAGCAGCTGGGGAACCACAGGGCAGTAGGCGGCCCCCGCAGCCCTGTTCAACAGATTAGCCGGGCCTCCGTGGAATAGGGGCCAGGCCGTCTAGAAAGGGTAGAGAGCCCCCAGCAGTATTTTGTTTAAAGCTGATTAAATCCAAACACTATTTAGTTTTTTAGTGGTAGTAATAACACGTTGAAGGATGCAGGATGGTCCCCTCCAAGCACTAAGGGGGTCCACCCTCCTACTCAAAGGTCAACTCACCAAACCAGACTTTAAAGTCCCAATATTTATTTGTTTTATCTAACATTCAATTACAAGTAACTCCGAGAAAAACACAAATGTGCTGAGGGCCGAAGTGCGGTCATAAGAATAAGAACATTGGAGGGGAGGGGGAAGGGGATAGGGCGGAACTGTTTCAACTATGCTTTTGCTCTTTTTACTGCAATGATTTTAATTAATCGAACAGCTATAACATTTAAAAAATCAATCAGTAGTATTAGTAGTAGTAATAACTTTATTTCGGTTAAAATAACCTTAAGAAATGCACATAACAAATATTACAACCAATAACAAGTTACAAAATAAGATTTAAAGACAATAGACAGACAAAGCACAGTGTATAAAAGCTTTCACATTGGAGGATTGACAGAGTTAGTAAAGCCATGCGTGCAGTTTAGGAATGAATGTGCAAGTGCATAAGCGTAGTGTGCAAATCAGCAAATGCATTATCACAAAAAAATACTAACATGGGCGTACGAGGTAACAATAGAAGAAAGTTGAACCAGTCAGCATAAAACAAGCCAAAAAACAATCAAAAATGGTCACCAAGCCCCTGGATCGCAAACTATTCCATCAACTGAGAGTTGGCTGCTACCACTGAGGTGCCTAACTACATCATGGGGTAAGGAAGGGCTAGAGCACTGCCCACTGTGTATCAGGCAGGGTGAAAGTGTGTGTCATTTTCTCTTTGTATGCCCCCTGTATGTTGCCCCTAGAAAAAAGTGGCTACGGCCATTATGTAGAAGTTTGGGCACTCGTTCAGCATCTACAGCCTGTAGAATTCTAAAATCTGATCTATCGCCCCTGATAGTAATAGGGGTTGCTAAATACCTTGGTTGGGCTTGGATACTACGCTCAAGGTTGATTAATTCGCATCAAAGTTCCAGTTAAATAATCTACAAGGTCCAAGTTAGACAGTGATATCCTGTAATAACTGTTTTTTACTATGTTTAACTTTTTAAATTTGTAAATGAAGTCGTGTATAGTGATTTAATTCTGTCTTAGTTATGTTTTTAACTTTATATTAAATTATTTTTTAATAACTATGCTTGCACTTTAGAAAATGAGATATAATGTTGGATGTGTAGCATGTCTTTTAAGATGAACAATCGAATAAAGACTTCTTTTGACTTGACTTGACTTGGTAAACAAAATCCTCTATATGGGGCCTGCAATGCCCATCCTTACGATAGATTGTTCCCCTATTATATTTGTTGAAAGAGAGTTCCCCAAAGGTCCAGCAGCCATTACTGTGCATACACTTCCCATAAAAAATCAGTTAAGAAGCCATATCAACTTTCATTGGGACCTATAAAATGAATAAAGGTCCCCTCTCGGGCCTACAACTGCTTTTATTTCAAATGTATAAAATGGACTAAAATAGATAAAAGATTAATGTACTTAAGGATCACAATGATACAACTGAGCCTAAGTCCAGAATATCACATCACAAATCCATGTTTTCTAGCTACAAAGTGGAACCTCCCTATTTGGGCAATATGAACCCTTCTTGCCAACAAATATTAACAAAATTCCCCAATAAAATTATTCAAGTTTTTAGACCTTGGGGACCAGCTTCAATGCACATATTTAGCTACGCCACAGACTAGGACTTCTTTGGTCTCAACACGCAGTAATATCGTTGCCACGTGTTAAAGTCTGGTTCCAAGCTGCCAACAAATTAGTAGGATTCCTTAGGTTGAGCCTAGCGCAGCGGGTATGCGCTGTTGTATGGGGAGGCTTCTTGTAAGCAGTCCTAACTTCCTACCGACTTCTCTGTGTGATTTTGTTCATACCCACACATTTTATGCCCCGGCTTTTCTGTAAACGTTCACTCACATGGCCTATGGGTCTCGAGAGCGAGCGAAGCGAGCAGCGGTGCACTGTGTGCTAGCGCATTCCAGGATCAGGTTACTAATTAACCCAGTGCGGTCACTTTCGATTTCGCAACTGCGCTGGTTTCATTAGTAACCTAACAGTATCTACAGACAGTTAAATCACATGCCTGCTTAAGTGGTGATCTTCAGTTAAAGGTAAATTGTATTTGCAGGTTTCATTCATGCTGGTTCCTACTATCTTGCAGAGCATTTCTCTCTATGAACAACGCTAACTTTGTGTACTGTTTAGTGCAATGCGACCTTATGGCCAGATTTTCGCTTTTTGTTTTATTCTCGGCATGCCCTTGTAGCACCCAGCCCCTCCCCCTTTCTTCCTGTGTGCACGTCTCTCTTCCTCCCATCCCGCCAACCCTGCCTTGCTAAAGGTGCTGAGGTGCACCGGAAACAGTTTGGAAAGCCCTGGCCTCCTGTAACCCTTTCAGCCACGAGACTGTCACGAGGTGCTGGTCTACGATTATGAGGGGTCTTTGAGACAGAGGCGCTGTTGAGTGGGAAAAGAAGTGCACCTCCCTGCTCTTTAAATGCCTTTCCACAGACATAGTGCCGATGTGAATGCACATGGGGTGGGGGCTATGGGTGTGAGGGGGAACTGAAGTTCTCCTTGCTGTAGGAGTGAGGGTTCCATGCAGCCCTTGGTGATGTTTTGGTTCTGGACCCTATGTTACTCATATGTAAGGGTGTTTTCTTTTATACTGCCGTTATGTTATTGTTTACATATTTCTTTTGTTTGTGTGCTTGAGCTGGACTGAGGTTCATTCAGTCACTTGCGATAGTGAAGATCAAATGCTTGTGGCGTGTGTGAGGTTGCGTGTTCTGCACAGTCAGTCAATCAATCAATCAATCAAAGACATTTGTAGAGCGCACTACTTACCCGGAGGGTCTCAAGGCGCTTGGGGGGGGGGGGTGCTGCTACTGCTCGAACAGCCAGGTCTTGAGCTTCTTACTGAAGGAGAGGTGGTCTTTGGTCAGGCGCAGGTCGGTCGGGAGGGAGTTCCAGGTCTTGGCGGCCAGGTAGGAGAAGGACCTTCCTCCTGTTGTTGTTCTTCGGATGCGGGGAACGGCGGCGAGGGCGTGACTGGCTGATCGGAGATGGCGTTTGGGAGCGTAGAAGTTGATGCGGTTGTTGAGGTAGCTCGGGCCCTGATCGTGTAGGGCTTTGTGTGCGTGGGTGAGGAGACGGAAGGTGATTCTTTTGTTGACGGGGAGCCAATGGAGGTCTCTCAGATGTCCGGAGATGTGGCTGTGTCGTGGGATGTCGAGGATGATACTGTGACATTGAACGTTTATTGTCCATGTGCCTGTATTGCTGTTCAGTGCCCCGTGTGATGCGTGTCACTTTAAGCCAGTTCTGCCCCTTTCGCCCACAGAACTTTGCATCCTGAGATTTGTGAGACTATTCTATTGTGAAAAAATACAAAAACTAAATAGCACAGACTGCTACATGCCTTTATTGGCTGAATGTTTCACTAATTCTGCATTGCTACATCTGTGTGTCGGTCTGTGTGCTGCTCCTGTGATTGTCTTTAGATGTCGATCAATCCTGCACTTGCGTTTTGCCAAGGCCCCAGGCATTTTAGCCTTCAGATAGGGGCATTACATATGTGCATGCCAAACTGGAAGCTCTGGTGATCTTGGAATTCACATACACAAGAAGTGTAAGTAGTCGGTAGGGGCGCTGGTACAGGCTACTGTGTTGTTGGGTGTTCATATGTTCAGGCTACATTACTTTTAGGGGCAAGGGGGGCATGCAGACTTATGTGATGAGTTTTCATAGATTCATATTGCTGCAGTGTGTAGGGGTAAAAGAAGGCCTGCATGCACTTTTGTTTTCACGCATTGTACTGCCCATATTCTCCCTGATAGCCCAGACCTTAGTGGAATGAAGGCACCCAGTTCTTACAACTCTCATATAATTTTTGATTGCATGTCTGTGCAGCTATAAGGCTTATAAGGTCCCAAAGGGTAGGCCTATTGGCTATGCCAGTGCTTGTTTTTTCGTCAGGCTGTCTTATCCTGGGCAGAAAATAAAAAGTGTACCATAGTTTCATCTGCCTGCACACATACTGGGCATGCTTTGCTTGTATCAGTAGTGGTTTTCCATTTTGAGCAAAAGCATTTGACATGGAGAGTACTGTGCCGCAACTTAATATACAATTATCTGGCTGATGGAACTGTTATAAAGTCACAGTAATATTCAAACCTGCTATGATTTTTAAAATCAATGAAATCTGAGGTGAGAGTTCCTTGATTTTTATTGCTAACTTCCAACTCCCATTTATAAGCCCAACATGCATCCTTAATGCAATCCCTAGTAAGGGGTTTTGATCAGTGCTTAATTTGTGAATAACTAAGTGGTGGGCCCCTTGTTACGGGGCCAAACCAGCTTTCATCACACATTGCCTCTGCCAGCACTGCCAATAACAGTACAAACATCACTACTAAGCATCATACTCCTCCAAGTGTGTCAATTTAGACTAATCCAAGTCCCCACAACTATAAGAATAGCTTGGAAAACAGATATCAGTGATTTTGAGTTCTATTGAATTAAAAAAAGAACTGTTTGTGTGCTCATTTGTACATTAAACAAACAGCACGGCCATGTGCCAGACTATCATAAGTGCTGGTGTTGACAATTAAGTGCCGATGCGGAGCACTGGAAACCACCAGCTCAAACTAAGCACTGGCTTTGATGCACCCTGCCTCTCCAAATCCTAGTTACATTCAGGTTTCCTTTATGTTGAGTAGCCACTTTATTTTCTTGCCCTGGTCTAGGTCTAGTATTCCTTTGAAGCATTAAACTCTGAGGGTCGGGGTATACTTCAATCTCTGCCCATATAGAGCTGTTCTTAGTTTGGCCTTATACGTGATTAGTTTTGTGCCAGTGTCCCACTGCAGGGGATTAGGGGAGTACTCTTGGGCATGCTCAGCAAAAGACCCTAAAAAACTTATTTTCAGAGGTTGCCAATGTAGTCAACCTTGAAAATCCCTACAGATCAGCCCCATAAAGGGCTCTTCCTACTGCCTTTGCTTGGTAGATGCTTAGAGCTGGGGAGACCTGCTTTGCTTGAGTGCTGTCATATAGCCTCAGTATCCATGAGGCTTGCTGGCAAAGGTTCAGGCTGCTTTTTTTAAATTGTGAGGTCCAGGACATATTAGGTATTATTTAAGCATGGGCGAATTTTGCGGATCTCGCGTTCGCGGATTTTGCGGATTTGCGAACTCGCAATCCGCAAAATCCGCGAATTCTCGCAAATTTGTGGATTTTTTTTTTATGTTCGCACGGGTTTCTGCAAGTTCGCGAGGGTTTTGTACAATTTCGCAAATTGCGAAATTGTACAAAACGCGTGCGAACTTGCAGCAACCCGTGCGAACACAATAATATGAAGAGAAAGAAGCTCCTGGTCACAGGAACAGCACGGGGATTGCGCTCATGAAAGTCAAGGATGCAAAGGCCTCTACCCAGCATCACAGCTGACTTTCCACAGTAGATTTGGGAAGAGGCACACCTGTCCAGCCTCGAAGACTCTCATGATTGTTTTTGGGCTAATGAATGAGTCACTGAATTTGAGCATCAACTAGTTCGAGCGACCATGTGTGTGTTACTATGCAATCGCCCCGAAGGGCGCAGGGGTCCCTTGAGTGAGCTGTCCATCATAGTGGGTGAATGGCGGGAAGACGGTGCAAACCGCGAGTGTGTGCGCGGGGCCAAACATGCGGGGCTTCCATGCAAGTTCACATGCCTCTTGTGTGCATAAAAGGTCAGAGAAAGATCAGTTCAGCAGATGAAGAGAAAAAGCTCCACAGGAAGGGTCACAGGAAGGGCATTTGTAAATATTTTAGGATGGCGCCGGCAAGCTGCCAGCGCCATCCTAAAATACTTACTAAATTAGCTTCAACAGGAAGCTCTAATAGATAAAATAAAGCAGTTGCGAGCACCTGCTTTATTTTATCTATTAGAGCTTCCTGTTGAAGCTAACTTTGTAACTATTTTAGGATGGCGGTGGCAGCTTGCCGGCGCCATCCTAAAATAGTTACAACAGGGCAGGCTTGAACTTTTGCCCCCGGAAAAATCCGCCGCTCGCGGATTTGCGGATTTTCGGTAAATTCGCGGGAGTTCGCGGATTGCGAATTTACCGAAAATCCGCAAAATCCGCGAGCGGAACTTATTTTCCGCCCATGCTTAGTATTATTGTGCTTCCCAGATAGTTGAAATAGCATACACTATCCAAACTACAGCCTCCTAGCTAAATGGATCTTCTAAGTTATTTACAGGTGTATGTGCATACATTAAGTGTTAGCTAGATGAATTTCCAGCCCCTTATCTATACAAAATGCTGAAAAACGGTCCCCTAGTATCTGGAGGCCAGCCAACGTTTTTGACACCAACAAGTCGAAGTCTGAAAATGGAAGCATTGGTATCTTCCGGCCAGCAATCTTTGGTGCATTGTTCTTACGATCCTCCATATGGGTGGCCTCATTGTTTAAGTAGAAAGAAAATAGGGTAGGGGCAATGATGGCACCTTGCCATACCTCCGCTTGGACCTCTGTTAACTCACCTTGCTGCCCCCATTGTACTTGCGCAAAAGTATCTTGACATAATCTATTTAGAATCTCTTGCAAGTTTGGAGGATCTCCATTTTGTTTCAGCTCCTCCCATAACTTTCTGCCAGGGACTAGGTCAAAAGAGGATTTTAAATCCTCAAAAACTCCATATAAGTGTGATTTCTGAAGAACCTCTGTTTTCCAGTAAATTGTTAAAAATCTAAACACTTGGTCGCTAGTGCTGCTGTGTTTCCTGAATCCTGCTTGCAGCTGTTATAAGGCTATTATGTTCTTCTAGCCATGATTCGAGTTTATCCAAGATCTGCCTACAGAACACATTCTGAGTAGCGTCTATTAGGTTTATGGGTCTGTAATTCTTTGGAGAATCCCTAACACCCTGTTTGTAAATTGAGACACTCTCCGCTCCTCTCCAAGGTTTAGGAATATCAGCTCCCTCAAGTATAACATTTGTTGATTTATTTATATAATTGGCCCAACTCTACGGATCTGAGGAGAAAAGATCCTCTGGAATGCCAACTGGGCCTGCAGCTTTGCCAAGAGCAACGCACATAATAACGCATAGGGCGTCCTTATAGTCTATAACCAAAGAGGATGAATTAGTGTTTCCTCAGTGCTAATATCTCACTGTCACCAGTCGTCGTCTCTATGCATAAGCCTTATAGTTAGGAAAATTACTTATGCCAAACCTGCAGCTGAATGAAGTGCGCTCTCAGCCCCCATTAGCAATGTAGGACCATATGTATCAAGCAAATTCGCATTCGCAAAGGCCGAAAATCACAAAATTTGCTAAATGGAATGTATGAAGCAAAATGTGGTGCAAAATAAGGAGTCGCAAAATTTGCGATTCCTTATTTTGCAATTGCATTTAAGGAATCACAAATTTTGCGATTCCTTAAATGCAATGTATGTAGCCAAAAAAATTAGCAAAATGCCATTAAGGAATCGCAAATTACCACCAACTTCTAGTTGGTGGTAAGTTGCGAATTCCTTGACAAATGCACATTTTTGCATTTTTCAAAGTGCCACGTGACGCACATACATGCCCTTAGGGCAATGTGGTGCACCACATGTACACCCATGCATATTTCAGGGGTGCAACAGGGTGTCCTTTGGACACCCCTGCACCCTTGAAATTATTCTCATTTTGCGATTAGCAAATTGCGAATCGCACATTGAGAATAACTTCCCATTCATTCCTATGGGCCTCCTGGCCAATAGAAATGAATGGGAAAGTTTTCCTTAATTGCGATTTGCAATTTGCTTATCGCAATTAAGGAATTTTAAGTACTCGCAAAAAGAATGCGATTTTATACATGCATACCCATTTGCGATGCTCAATTAGCAATTTCTTAAAAATCGCTATTTGGGAATCGCAAATGGGTATCTTGATACATATGGCCCATAGTGCTAGAACTTCCTGACACTTTTTCTTTCTCATCTTCGTAAACATCCTCCCAGAGCTCATTATCCCAAAATCTATGTGCCTCAGCCTGCACTGTTTATAATGCTTCCTCCTTGATCTAATGAGGTCAGGATTTGCAATTTTCAATTCTGTAAAGAGCTCATTTTTGGCACCTCTACAATCAACATTATACCACGTCCTAGCTGGTTTTATGGCTGCTGGTCCCCTTAATTAATACTGATGGAGACGTTCGTCCACTGTAGCATGGAGTTTCCTATGAATAGCCGAGATGGAGTGTAGTGTAGTTCATAAATTCCCAAAAGGCTCTGCACTTTGGAATAATATATCCTATAGATATGACATAGGACTTAGGTTAGTAAGTCTCAATCGAATATACTAAACTTAATTGTGAGTGCCACCTAACTCAGAGGTCAGTAGAAACTTTCTCGAATTCATAAGAAGAGATTAGTTTCTGACAAACGCATAAACATGACAACTTTGTTTCCCTAGGACTGGAATAACTATCTTCAGAGTCATGGAAACAATAGATAAGTATTTCACTTAGTCAATCGTGCATGCTTCGTTTCTACAGAGTTTGCAGAGAAATAATGAGACAGGCGTTTTCAATAAAAAGGGTTAATTGAACAGTCTTCTTTCTCATGCAATAGATATGAACTGCTACAATTTTAGGCAGAATGCAAAGTATAATGCGTACAGTGTAAACAGTAATATGAAATAATACTGTAATAGCATTGTATGGTTTCTAAGCCATATAAAAATATATACATAAATAACACAGGCTAAAATACTCAACTGGTGCTTTATATGATATGATGATATGATAAAATTATTTATTGAGCGCACATTCACCAGCGGTTTCTTGGCGCTAAACGGGGGTGCGTGGACAGGTGCAGCGAAAAGTTATTAATTAAAAACCTGGGAGAAGAGCCACGTCTTGAGAGATTTTCTAAACAGTGGATAGGAGGGGATTTGGCGTAGCACAGGGGGGAGGGTTCTAAAATACACCAACCCCAATGTACCTAACCTAGGTCTAGTATGTGGGAAGAAGTAAGTATGGTCTTTAGCATAGGTTTAGTTTTTGCCAAGAATCTACCAAAGAAATCTACCAAAGGTTTCTCTAGGTTCCAATCAGCTCCGTACCTTGAAAATGAAGGAGGTCTGGTATCTCTGTTTTGGGACTCGATCTCCCAACACCCCGCAAGGGGAGTCAGAAACATTGGAGCTGGATTTCTTAGCAGAGGAGGGCAGGTTCTTGTTCAGTGCGTCAGCTGGAGAGTCAGTTTCCTTCGGCATTTGCTGTATTGAGCTGCGTCGGGCAAGTAGGTCGTCGAACTGCACAGAACCACCGTGATTCGCCATAGCAAGTGAAGGTATATTTATACTTTGAAGGTGTTTAGGAATTCTATGTTTGACGTAAAGTCGGGCACATGAACATCATGAATGAACCCCTAAGGAATAGAGGTTAGAACGGCTTAAGCTGGGTTTCCAAGAAATTGTTGTGATGTTTGGTGAACGGATGGAAGTAGCCATGCCTGTATTTGGACTGCATGGGCTATGCCTAAATAAGGGTTTGATTACTATGCTTATATAATGTGGATTGTACCTATATAAGGGCATGAATCGGAAAAATCCATACGGAATCTAAAACGCCATACAACAGGAGGAACATTTCGATTTTGTGATCGTTACTCTATCAAGTCTGCTAATGCAGCAGAAAAAGCCATTTTATTGAAGCTTTGGCATCAGGTTGTACCGCTACTCTTGCCCATCTTATGGTTCGTCTATTATTAGCTGGCCTTAAGTCCTTAGATAGGACATCCTCAAGTTGATTTATTATGTCTATCAATGTACAATGAAGAGCACTGTGGTCGGTGTCTTTTCTTGTGACTACCTTCATTATCTGATTCCAAAGAGGCAGGGATACCAGAAAATAATCAATCCTACTGCAGCATACTTAGGAAGAGAAGGTAACAAGAATAAATAAAATTGTTTCTCCTCATCACGCCTCTACTGCGAAGGCATATTTTGTTGGCGCATTCCCAGGTTTTCCAGTTGGGGTGAATCTGGGCATGCGTCAAAACCCATGGGAGTTGCGGTGAAACCCAAATAATGCTCATGCAAATTGTGCTGTGTTTTCTTACTCCAGATTTATAGATCCACTTAGGGCAATGCAAAGTAGCCTTGTGATGCTTCATAAATCCTGGCTTAAGGTTTGTGCTGCTCTTGCACCACGTTGCTTTGTGCAAGAGCAATGCAAACCATCTCATCAATATGTAGCGCCTTCCGCCAAAAGACTGTCACAAGGTGCTGGTCTACGATTATGAGGGGTCTTTGAGACAGAGGCGATGTTGAGTGGGAAAATAAGTGCACTTCCCTGCTCTTTAAATGCCTTTCCACAGACATAGTGCCGATGTGAATGCACACGGGGTGGGGGCTACAGATGGGAGGGGGGAACTGAAGTTCTCCTTACTGTAAGAGGGAGAGTTCCATGCAGCCTTCGGTGATGTTTTGGTTCTGGCCCCTTTGTTACTCATATGTGAGGGTGTTTTCTTTTATGCTGCTGTCATGTTATTGTTTAGATATTTATTTTGTGTGTGTGCTTGAGCTGGACTGGAGTCCATTCAGTCACTTGCGATAGTGAAGATCAAATACTCGTGGCATATGTGAGGTAGCGTGTTCTGCACAACTACTGTGACATTTAATGTTTTTTGCCCATGTGTCTGTATTGCTGTTCAGTGCCCCGTGTGATGTGTGTCACTTTAAGCCAATTCTGCCCCTTTCGCCCACAGAACTTTGCATCCTGAGATTTGTGAGCCTATTTAAATGTAAACAACAAAAAAACTAAATAGCACAGACTTCCACGTGTCTTTGCTGACTGAAGGTTTCACTAATTCTGCTTCGCTGTGTCTGTTTGTGTGCTGCTCCTGTGATTGTCTTCAGATGTCGATGTCAAGGCTCCAGTAATGTTAGCCTTCAGATAGGGGCATTACATATGTGCATGTCAGACTGACAAGAAGTTGTTTAAAACACAGCTGATTACAGGAACTGGACTTAGATTTGGCATTCTTCTGCCACTCCCATAGGAGAGGTGAAAGTTTTGTTGAAAGTTCAGCTGATGAATACCTCAACGTTCAAGAGATGTTACAATTGCGGATAATTAAATACTGACCCATGCCGTAATTTAATTGTGGAGAAGTGTGGCTTAGTGGTTAGAGGTGGCAGACCCGGATGCTGGCATCGACCGCGGACCAGGGTTCGATTCCCCGCCTCAGCGGGTCTCGGGCTCAAAATTCCACGGCCTCGACAATTCTCGCTCTGGTGCCTACTCGACTCACGGGGTCTCACTCTGCAACTCTGGGCAATAGCTTGCTTAATCTCCACAACGGCCCCTCGCGGTGGGATGCCTGGCTTTCACCCTGTGGACACCCTGCCGGGGCCACTCACAGGGGAATACCAGGACGGGTTCCCTAAGCAAGCGCCAGGATGCCCTTTGGGTGACAGGTTGCGCTATATAAGTACACCTACATTTACATTTACATAATTGAGTTTCTGAGTTTTGGGCCTTTGCCCTACAAAAGGTCTGCATCCATGCTTAAGTATTTGAATTATTGCTGGATAAGAGGGTTGGGGAGTGATCTTAAATTCCATGTTGGGATTTTATGTGTTCACAGATGTTGAAGATACCTTTGATTTTGTCCATTGAACTTTCTAAATAATGTGGATAGTTTTATATTGTATTCCGCCAAAAGTCAATGAAGATCCTTCAGAGCTTACTTGATGTGATCTTGTCACATTACAATAGTCCTGACAAGCCATCAATCTGGCTAATATAAGGTCTATTAGATGTGAAAGGTTACAGACACTTTGAGCTGGTGTTGATAAGTCATCCACAAAATCAATTGTAAGAAAATGTGATATGAGTTTGGGATGATGTGAGTCCTTCCCAAGTAATAGGTCCAGACATTTCTAGGTCTAGTACAAAAGTTCAGTATA
This sequence comes from Lissotriton vulgaris, assembly GCF_964263255.1. Taxonomy (NCBI): domain Eukaryota; kingdom Metazoa; phylum Chordata; class Amphibia; order Caudata; family Salamandridae; genus Lissotriton; species Lissotriton vulgaris. The sequence continues at coordinate 15,633 of NW_028244022.1, forward strand.
TAATCTGGACTCAACCCCTGGCAGCTACGGCAGAGTGCAGACAGGCTTGACCTAAGGAATAGTTTACAGTATTTAGCAGGTTCAAAAAAATTAAAAGTTGCAACACAATAAAAGTCCCACCGCTATTTTCTAAAACTTGAAACAGTTTTAAGGAGTAAAATCACACAAAACGATTAAAATCCGATATCGGGGAAAGGAGGTATGGTTTTAAGGTAAAAAGCACTAAGAAAAATGTAAAGTGTCACTCAAAAGTCAGGGTTCGCAGTTGACCGAGACCTAGGTTCAATTGTAGGCTAGCCGCGATGGAGGAGAGGCCAGATACACCAGCCCACTTTACCTTCTCACTTAATCTCTCTGAAATGGAAGTTGAAATTAACCAGAGGGCAATGTTTAAGGCTGTAGCAGGTGAACCTCACTCTAATTCAGAGGTCTTGGAAGTTCAATAATTTAATGCTTTTCAGACTTTCTGGAACCGTTCCTTTTAGTCATTTCTAATGCTTCCAGGGCCTCGGGAACAGCAGTTAGGGGAGAGCTCCCTCCAGTGCACACCACCAGCTGGGTCAAGCAAGAGTCCACCTCCTTCTGATTAGCTGGACACTCCAGCAAAAATCATCTTGAAGCTTTTGGTGTACATGTAGCTAAAAAGGAGGTCATCTAACTGACCCTTGGAGTCCACTGCCCAGCTCTGGGTATAAGTGGAAAGGGGTCAACCCCTACAATCTCTGCACAGGCAGACAGACACAGACAGTAAGTCTAGTCTTCTGCACTAACACAGATACAGAAAGTATTCTGAAGAGCCTGGGTGAGGTGCCACTATTGTGGGATTCACTAGCCAGTGGGTGGAGGTGACAACTGTACACTCCCTAACTAATGAGAAAAAAGTTCCCACTTTTGCAGCACATCTTGTATGTCTCATTGAAAATTATCTCACAGTGCAGTTTTCTAAGTTAAATCCAGCATGACAGAACTATTCTGCACCTGGTGCAGAGTGGAGGTATAGACAGGGGTGTGTCTAGGAAAATTAGCAGCCTTCTCCTTTTCAACCATACCGAACTGGTTCTGGAACCGGCTCCCTCTCCGACTTGGATGAGCCACGCTGGTTATTGTTGTCCCTAAGATCAAAGATATCTCTTTCCCAGGCTTCATACAATGAACTATAAAGGTATGGGCCTCACAACAGTCCTTCTCAAGTCAATGAACTTCCTGAACAAGTGCCTTTGCCGAGCTTATAGTTGTCCCACACTCTGGTCTTCTTGCCAAATGACTATGGGATTGTTTCTGCTTTGGTGTCAGTCTTCTCCCTTCATTAAGGGGAAAACTCTGACAGGGAGGAAAAATGTTTTCCAAGAAAAATAATTGCTGAAATTAAATCATGCTGAAAAAAAGTAGGAAAAAATTGACATTTGTGGCAAGGTTTTCTTATGTAACAATGGCCAAATTACAAAAGCAATATACCATTACGTCCAGTAGACCCTTCTAGTAGCAGGGATATATATGCTTTGTAGTTTTTACAATAACCCAAGAAACCCATTGCCAACAACTGAGCTGCAGCTTACAATTGTTTTTCATTGTGCATTGAGTATAGACCATTTGATATGGTGAAATCTGAAGAGTGAAAAATGTATATTAAGGAAACCTATGTATTTCCGAAAAAGGCACAAGATATGAAGTTTAGGAGGATTAGATATTTGTATCTCGCAGGATTTGTGGATACCCATACTAGCTTAGGATTTGGATGGTATGGTTCAAAATGTATTCTTTGTTACACACTGGCATACATTTGGAAAGCACACATTCAGTTCACCATTGCAAGTGGGATGATTGTGGAAGTTAGCCACACTCTCCTGGCACACAAGTAAAAAGAACATCCAAAATAATCAAATATCCTCTCACTTGCCATTGGAATGGGATACTTTAGTCCACAGGGGGGAACATTGCAAAAAACACAGTTGATGGACAGAATGCAGAACAATGTCTTACATTCACCCTAGTACAACGATCTGGGCCTAAATCCATCGTTTTTTTGCACTCCACACCACCCTAGGTCAGACACTGGCTTTATGCAAATCAGCCTTGACCCTGTGCCTCATGGGAACAGCCCAGCCCGAACTACCAAGCCATGTCTTTCCTATACCGGAATCAAGCATCCAAGGACCGGTTTCTGGCTATCAGCCTTCTTCAGCCTGGATAGCTTGACTCCAGTGATATGGAGAGCCTGGGACTCAAGTCTGAGCATACCCAGCTCACTCAGGGTGAAAATTGCAAAAAACACAGTTGATGGACAGAATGCAGAACAATGTCTTACATTCACCCCAGTACAAAGATCTGGGCCTAAATCCATCGTTTTTTGCACTCACCACCCTAGGTCAGACACTGGCTATATGCAAATCAGCCTTGACCCTGTGCCTCATGGGAACAGTCCAGCCCGAACTACCAAGCCATGTCTTTGCTAAACCGGAATCAAGCATCCAAGGACCGGTTTCTGGCTATCAGCCTTCTTCAGCCTGGATAGCTTGACTCCAGTGATGTGGAGAGCCTGGGACTCACGTCTGAGCATACCCAGCTCACTCGGGGTGAAAATTGCAAAAAACACAGTTGATGGACAGAATGCAGAACAATGTCTTACATTCACCCCAGTACAAAGATCTGGGCCTAAATCCATCGTTTTTTTGCACTCCACACCACCCTAGGTCAGACACTGGCAATATGCAAATCAGCCTTGACCCTGTGCCTCATGGGAACAGTCCAGCCCGAACTACCAAGCCACGTCTTTCCTAGACTGGAATCAAGCATCCAAGGACCGGTTTCTGTCTATCAGCCTTCTTCAGCCTGGATATCTTGACTCCAGTGATTTGGAGAGCCTAGGACTCACGTCTGAGCATACCCAGCTCACTCGGGGTGAAAATTGCAATAAACACAGTTGATGAACAGAATGCAGAACAATGTCTTACATTCACCCTGGTACAAAGATCTGGGCCTAAATCCATCGTTTTTTTGCACTCCACACCACCCTAGGTCAGACACTAGCTATATGCAAATCAGCCTTGACCCTGTGCCTCATGGGAACAGTCCAGTCCGAACTACCAAGCCATGTCTTTCCTTGGATTTAGGCCCAGATCTTTGTACTGGGGTGAATGTAAGACATTGTTCTGCATTCTGTCCATCAACTGTGTTTTTTGCAATTAGTCCACAGGGGAGCATACAGACTGTTGAGGTTTTAGGGGTGAGGGTGGAGCATGACTTTCAGACAGGAAACCCCTTTATTTGATTGTAAATTTATATTGCTGCTATACAGTGGCCTTTCTGAACTCCCCGAGGCAGATCGTGGGTAATTACCCCCTGTGGTGGGCATAAATACTGTTGCCCCATTTACTTGGGAGGGGTATAGGTATGCCCATGGTGTGCAGCCCCCATGTCTATATATGTCTATATGTCTATATATATATATATTTTTTAAATTCCTGGCATTGGGTGGGCTTTTTGCCCCCTGCAGTGCAGATCGGTGGTATTGTCAAAGCCCAGCTCACCTGAGTTTCTGTTCAGTTCTGATAGACGTTGAAGACAGTCCGACCCCACCCTGAAACTGCTTATTCCAGCACACTAGTTTTAAAACAGTGCACTAAGAACCAGAAGCTCTAGGGAAGAAGGGAGGTGGATAAAATAAAAAAAGAGAGACAACACCGTTCTTGCGTTTCCACTGTAGAAGAGCTGCTAAAATCTGTGGCCCTCTCTGACTTCTGTAGAAACTGATGGCTAATGAATCATAAACAGACAACAGATAAGTGCAACCTACCCCTAAATGTGTTCCTGACTAAACCTTAATCTTATTAGAAATTCTCTTCTAAAAGTACCTCTTGGATCCTGGTCTCAAGCTTCCAGGTTTGGAATGTGTTACTGTTCTGGGATGTGTTTTCTATTACTGTAAAAGGTCTGTAAAATCAAACGAATATCATTATCAGAATTACCAACGTCTAACATTCACCTTAATATAACTAAAGCCTAAATTCTTAATAGCAAACTCACTTTTCACACATTTCCAGACTTTTTATAAAACAAATACTGTTCTTTTACATCAAAAGACAGCAGGTAATTTGTGCAAGTCCTTGATTTACTGTTTGCCTTGCTGTCAATGGTTTCCTCTGTTCGATTCTTGAAAAAGTTCCATGTAAAACAATGTTTATTTCACAAAGTATTCTTGTAACAAAGGGTTTGAACCATAAAGTTTGTGGGAGATATCTTGTTCCAAATTGTCTTTACACGAATCCAGAAATCGCTGATAAAGTTCTTTCAGGTAATAAAAGGTTTTGCACTTACTTGTTGCTGAAAAGGGATAGTGATCAGTCTAACCTTGACCTCTTTCTCTTTTGCAGGTCGATTGCAGTGGACAGAAGAAGGCGTGAGGCAAGAAGTAGCCGGAAACCAGAAGAAGGAAGAGCCAGAAGCCGCGCCCGTTGAAGTCAATGAAGGTCTGGAGAGAGCAGGAGTGCCAGCGCCGAAGGATCTGTTCTCAGGTAAGTGGGAGGTAGACGAGCACAAGCACTGGGTGAGGCTCAGGGGCTGCCTTTTATAGACAGGTCTGGGCGTGGTTCGAAGAGCTGGGTGTGGTTTGAAGAACTGGGTGTGGTTCTCACAAGCAGGTGTGCAGAGCTTCAGTTATTATGCTAATGAGTTGAAGTAACACATGGCCTATAGAGGAGTGTTCTAAATAAGCCTTGGTAAAAGCAAGGTCCAATTTTTTCTAAATAAGCCTTGGTAAAAGCAAGGTCCAATGTGAAAACAAGGCAGCAATGTCCAAACTTGTGAATACATTGAGCAATATACACAGAAGTCTTAGGGATGGGCTGAGATAACAAGAAAGGCTTTCAGTAGTATGTTTAAAGAGAGCTATTACAGAGAATACTAGTGCATTGAGAGGGGACATGCTCTTTGCTGTGCACAAACCCTAACAGTCGCCCCCCTCTAAGGCCCTCCTACTGGACGGGGTTTCCCTGGATTTTTTAGATAAAACTGCCTAATCAGCCGTAGGGCATGTACATAGGACGCTGGTTCCCACGAATTCTCAGTTTCATCATATCTTTTCCATTCAACTAAATAAAACAGACGTCCATGAATTCTTTTTGCGTCTTTGATGCTTTTCATTTCATATTCTAGATTTCCCTTAGCCTCTTGGCTGCTAAGGCAATATTTTGCTTCTCATCTAATTTCCATTGAAATCAATGAAAAGTGCATGACGATTTACCCTTGTCATTAGCAGCCAAGAGGTTAATTGGTAATGGTCGAGGTGGTTGTTCGGGTCGGGTATTTGGGTTGTACGGCTTAAGCAAGGACCCATGGAATGTAGCATGTACTGGGTATTCTTTTGGTAAGTCCAATTTTACTGTTACCGGGTTTACTTTGGCAGTTATACTAAAGGGTCCAATGAAATGTGGTTGCAGCTTTCGAGATCCCTCTATATTTAGGTTCTTTGTGGAGAGCCATAATTTTTATACATTGGGGCCTCAGATCTGTGTTTGTCTGCTCGTCTTTTCATGCTTTTTTTGCACTTTAATAAATGTTTCCCGGCCTTGTCTTTTATGTCACCTAATCTCGTTAGTCTATCTGTTACTGTAGGCAACAGGGAATCTTCTAATAAAATGGGTATAGCTCTCGGCTGATACCCCTGCATGAAATAGAATGGTGAGCAAAGTAGAGCTGCATGCTCAGTATTATTATAAACAAACTCCGCTACAGGGAGAGCTTTCAACCATTCACTAGAATAATCAGCCAATAAACAATGTAGCGTTTGAAGTAAGGTTTGGTCAAATGTGCAAACAAGGCAGCAATGTCCAAACTTGTGAATACATTGAGCAACATACACACAAGTCTTAGGGAGGGGCTGAGATAACAAGAAAGGCTTTCAGTAGTATGTTTAAAGACAGCTATTACAGAGACCACTAGTGCAATGAGAAGGGACATACTCTTTGCTGTGCATAAACCCTAACAGGTATGTAACCGAATTTGCCCCTGGAGGGGGCAGAAAGGCAGTTGTCTGATTTAGTTGTGGTAGGGACATAGCCATGCCCATGGTACAGAGCCCCAACCCCTATATTTTCTTTACAGAAAAAGTTTCCCTGGTGTCTAGTGGGCTTTCTACCCTCCCAGTAGGGAAGATCAGGATAATTAACCCAATCTACCCCACGCAAGAGATGGCATATAGACTGTTGCCCCTTTTAATTGGGACAGGGGCATAACAATGCCCATGCTGGGCAACCTCCACCCCTATATGTAAAACAAAAACTTTCCCTGGAGTCTAGTGGGCTTTTTACCCGCAGGGGCAGACCAGGGGTAATTACCCCAATCTACGCCCCCAGGGAACAAAAAGACTGTTTGGGATGTGGGCTTAGCAAATCCCATGCTAGGCAGCCCCTACCCCTATATTTAAAAATGTACATATCCCTGGCTTAGGGGACTTTCTGCCCTCCGAAGGGTGCAGAAAGACTATTTCCCAAATTAGTTGGGGCTGGAGCATGCTCATGCACATGGTGGGCAGCCACCACCTCTGTATTTACAAAAAACAAAATCTCTGGTGTGAGAGACTATCATGGGTAGTTAACACCATCTGCCCCCCACAAGCTGGGCAAAAAGACTGTTTCCACATTTACTTATGGTAGAGGCATAGCCATACCCATGGTGGGCAGTCCCCACCCCTATAGTTAGGGGGTAATCACCCCCATCTGCTCTTCAAGGGGGTCAGAAAGATGTCACTGTAGTATTTGTGGGTGGGGGCATGGCCATGCCTATAATGGGTAACCCCTATAGTTATTTTTAAAAAATCAACCCTGGTGTCTAGTGGGCTGTCTGCTCTCCAGAGGAGGATATCAGTGGTAATTACCCCAATGGTCAGGTATGGGGTGGGTGAGCACATGCCCTTGCCCAAGGGGTTGCTCCTCCAAAATCCCTGCTGTCTGGTGGGAGGATTCCTGCATGGGGATCACTCTGCTATGTCAATCCTCAAGCAAGGATACTTTGGGGAGGGATGTTATTGGAAAGGGGAGATTCTCCCATTTCCAACAATACCTCTCTCATCCAAATCAGTGCTTTGGGCTATTCCCCCGAACACTGATGCAGTAAAAGAAAAGTAAGGCCATCAGCTTTATTTAAATTTTCACTGTAGTGTAATGACACCCAGAGCAGCCTGAGTTTATAAAACAATAAAACAATCTGTCTGTTGCTCAAAGGGGCACTTCCCCACTGTCGATCAGTGTAACAACAGTGCAGAATGCAGCACACATAGAAAGAGGAAATAACATGGACAAATAAATACATTTCTCCTCGTTATGCCTAAACTCAGGTGGCGTAAGGATTTGACTTTTCCTGAGGTTTACATGATCTTGTAATCTGGTGCAGCATCAAAATCCATGGGTGTTGAGTGAGAAACCCCACAGCAACGCATATTGAAGGCCTCCCGAGCGAAGAGTAAGGCAATGTACCAATTTGCTCAGCCTTGCCGTACTCCGTATGAGGCTATTCAAAGCCATGCATAGTGGTTTGGCGTGGCCTCATAGATACGGTTTTGTAATCTGAGCCACCAGAGCATGACAAAAAAGTGATGCTCCGGTGGCGCAGGGGCTGGTAAATAAGCTCCCATGTTATTAGGAATTAACTAATGTTACCATGTTTTAGGGGTCACAGTCCAGACACTACAGACTGGACAACAGTTCCCCAGTGTGAAGAGATAAAAAAACACCCTCATCAATCAGCAAAAAATGGGGGTGATCATGCAAAAATAGTGGTTTTATTCGGTTATTCAACATATCACAGGCACTGTCATATATGTTCAACTCCTCTCATGTTACTTGTCAAGATAAGTCCAATTCGCATTGAACGGCTGGGATGTTCATAGTGGCAGCTGCCGCAAACATAAAGTGGTGGGGGAGGTGAAGGGTACGCAGGCGGGAGTGCAGCAGGAGGAGAGCAGGGGAGTTTAATAATAATTTAAAAAACAGAAGACTTACCTTAAACTGTCGCTGCCTCCTGCATCACTCCTCGGTGTACGTCCTGGTCCCAGCAGACACTGGAACAGCATCAACTACTCCCTGTTCAATCCCTGCGCTGCTCTCATGCTATAAGAGCAGCGTGGGGATTGGACTGAGCCAGTTGGTTTGATGCTTCGCTCAGGACATGGAGTCTGTGCGGTTTCTCCAACCTGGTTGTTTAATACAGCTGAGTTGGAGAAACTTAAGTGTGAATGTCTGTTTGGCCGGCTTAAAATGGCCAGCCAAGCACATATGCACACTTCCAAGTGCACAAACCAGTCCTCCTTCCCAGCCATGGCCTCGGACCTGCATCTCCCTATGCAAGCTGGCTCAGCCCGCAGGTGAGGAATAAGACGATGATAGAATATTGTTATATTTTTTACCTGCTGACTCTGAGATAGTGGGCCAACGCTCCTCTGCCATTGCGGAGGAGCAGCCACTGAGTATTTGTGCAGGACCCTTAACTCTTGGATGGTCATATTCCTACAAAACTTAAATACAGCATCTCATTCACCACCTTGATCATCCATGTTTCAATTCTGAATGGGTGTCATATGAGAAGAAAGATAATACTGCCAAATAATTATTCACTTGGATCCAACGTGCTTTTACTCTGCTCTGACAGTAGATCTTGCTGGACAGAAATTAAGATTGATGAAAATATGTATGCCCTGATGCAGTGCAATACTACGCAACAGGCAATTAATCATTTCAATAGTTTGCCTACAGCTAGGGTGTATAGGAACACTCCATTTGTTTTAAAGACCTGGAAAATTGCTTTGGGAGCATAATAGGTCAAGGACAGCCTTGGTAAAGATATACATTTGATTACTTTTACCCTGCATCGCTACGGAATGTATACTATGTTCCACTTGAGCAGGTCTGACACAATTTTCCACTGTCCAAGAGGGTAGATTGCTTCAAATCCATTGTGTGACAGGTCAGTAACATTAAAACCCCTAGGCATTTAAACCTTCTCTCTGCTCATTTGGGTCTTTATTGCATAAACAGTGAGGGTGGTTCTGCTCATCACCATGTTTTTTGGGGTTGCAGCTTTGCTATTTTAGTGTTTTACTAACCTTTTAAGGTCAATACTTATCAGTATTTATACTGCTGATCTCCAACAAATACATTCATAAAACTATGTTTTCCACTGTTTGCACTGCATGTTGCTTTTATGACATCACATGTGTTAACGGGCATGTATTAAAGGGAGAGATGTTACAGGGTATGTAGAGTTTGTAGTATTCCTAGTGTACAATGTGCTCATGGTAGAGTTAAGCACATTCTTTCTGAATTTTGCGAGTATCTATCTCACTGAAAATGTCGCTCTCTTGAACACTCACTGACTCACTCTCGCTCACTTGCTTACAGCCCTTAATGCTCTCTGTTAGAACATTTTTTGCTTTACAGGACCATTAACATGTCCTATACAATTTAAATTACCACTGACTTGACACAGTTGGAGTCATTCCCTAACCTCTAAAAATACATATAATAAAGTTTTCAGGGGTGACTAATCCTGCCCTTAGGATTGCAAAGTAACGAACATAGAAGGCCTGATTCACATATGACAGTCCTATTTTTTATGTATGGAGACTGCAGTCGTAAAGAAATTACTAGTAAAATACCTTTGTGAATAGTAAACAACCACACACTTATGCAATATAATGAACACTTCAGAGTGATATTACCAAGATGCAACATTGCAAAACAACTGACTTGATTTTTTCAGAATGCTCTGCACTGTGTTTCTACAATATTCTAAAACATACTTGGAAGTGATACTGACAATGGGTGAAAATTCACATCTGTCACGTGGCCTCTTAGCCAGTGTGACCCTGACAGAACACTTGCAAGAATTCTCACCAGAATAAAAATATTCATTAGATCCAATCAGAAGATATTTCCAACTCAGCACACTAGTGGGAGCAAGAAAACAGAGACAACATTTTGAGTGTTGCCACTAAAAATTAAAATTCAAGCAGACTGTAACTATTTTTTGCCCTAACATAGGTTGCGAGTGTGGTACATGCCTTCGTTTGAATGCAGAGTTCACTATTGAGGTCAAATGATACAAGGATTTCTGCCTTATATTATCATTGGCTCTATCATCAATGGGTGGCTTTCCAGGAAAATTGATATGCAAGCTACACTTCCCTGTACCCAATGATGTGTGTGCATGTAACAGATAAACTTCAACATGTCCTTTTTTACACCAGAGTCCCTGGTGCAGGGACTTTTGTTGAGCTTTTAGATTACTGGCTGTTGGACTTGTCCCTTTTTGGCTAAAGTTCCTGAAACATTTTGCCTTCCCCCAGACCTTTTTTTCTGACATGGTGTTGCCAACTTAGATGGTATGGGCACATTGCCACTGCTGATCAGTGTCAAAGTGCAAGTGCTCCCTGTGTAATGTGTAATGGTAATTGGTTGCCCATAATTGGTATGTTTCCTTTACTAGTAAAATCCCTAGTAAAGTGCACGATGTGTGCCAGGCCTGGGAATGCAAATGCTACTATGTTACATCCTGGTAAGGAATTCCAGAAGACTTGGATAGGTTACAAATGATAAGTTTATTCTTCTTATGTGGTTAAATAGGTTTTCCAGTATATATGTAATTAAAGCCCCACCAGGAGCATCCTCTCTGCTGCTCAGCCCAGGATCCAACTGACAGTCCACTCACAGCATACCAAATATTCCAATGATATCACATTCACACTAACATTCTGTCAGGTTCCGGCATCACCGCGCCTACCTAAACATCAGAAAACTACATCTCCCATGATCCTTGTAGGGGGAAGTATAAGGGTGGTGTTTGCAGGAAACTAGTTGCACGTAATTTTGAGTCCTTTGTTTGTGTTTCCCGTGTTGCTGGGAGAAGACCGGCATTCTTCGAGCTGCTACCGCGTTGGGAAGTGAGCGCGCTGATCCAGCTCCTTTCAGCGTTAAGGTACTGTTGCTATGGATTCAGAGAGGAGCCCTGGTCTCGGGCGCCTACCGGCATTATAGAATTAGACACCGTTGTTTTCCAGAGTAACGCACCGTTTGGGTGCGTGTCAATTTCAAAACCCGGCTCCTCTGGGTTTTCAGTTTCCCGGAGCTTCGCGGCGGCTGCTGCAAGTTACCGCGGAAAGCTTTCGTTGTTTTGCATATCTTGTCCTGACTTGTCCGGAGTAGAGTGGTGAGCATCACTACCTACTGCCGGCTAGAATATTCTTCGTGTCTCGCATTGTCCGGAGTAGAGTGGTGGGCTACGCTACCTACTGCCGGCTAGAGTGTTTGTTTATTTCATCTTCTTCAATTAGCGGAACGTGGTGGCGGTCACAACCACACGTTGCCGTTATATTGTGTAAAGACTTTTTTGTTTGCTGATATGTACACCAACGTATAAACCCTTATTTGGCTAAAGGATATTCTAAGTGCTTCTTAGGGACAGAACATTGCTTGATAGAGTGACAACGTGTGGTATTATACTACAAACTCTTTTAAGATTTATCCGAACTATAGACTTGTGATTAACTCAAAGAATCATTTAGAGGAACAAGTTTCTAGACCAGGGAGGGATCATTTACTAAGGTTCATTCTCCACATAATATGGTGTGTATTCACAAAGGGTTTATAGTTTCTAGATCGTATGCCTGTGTAGGAAATGTTGTGTTAACTATTGTGTTTCCTTTCAGGAAGCTGGACTGTTAATCCTTTAAACTTGCTGGCGGACTGTGTACAGCCCCTCAAGGTATTCAGTGGTCTATAGAGTATAATTGAGAGTAGTCAAATAATTGGCTGGTGTTATAAACTTCTGTACTGTCGTTTCAGATCCCTTGTCCCTGCTGACCCCTACCCGTCCCCGGTCTCTTTTCATTATTTATCCCTCACCTGATGGTTCGAACCCCCTGTGTACATATTCAGGGGGTTGGTAACGTCAGGAGGTGGACCCCTTTGTTCATCGATCGGATCCCGTGGAGCAGGCCCTGACAGAATTACGTGCCCAAGATATATGCTCCACCTGATACGGTTGTTGAACAAACATGGCTACCCTAGAGGAAGTGCTACAAGCGCTAGTGATAGTTCAACAGGAGTTGGTAGCCTCTAGAGCAGAGGCTACAGCCTCTAGGGCAGAAGCTACAGCCTTAAGGGAAAGAGTGGATAGGCTGGCTGGCAACCCCTTTGATGTTGCTACGCTTAATCCTCGTATACAAGTAACGGTACCTCCTCCTATACCATTGGCAAGCCCTGAGAGATACTCGGGGGATTCATCTAAGACGCAGATATTTCTCACACAGATTATGATGCATTTTTCTTGCAAACCCGCGTCTTTTCCCAACCACCATTCAAGAGTAGCATTCGCCATCTCTTACATGATAGGAGATGCCGCAAGTTGGGCGGTCCCACTGGTAAGGAGAGATGATGCCATTCTTTCAGACTGGGGGGCCTTCAGAACAGAGTTTGAGAGGGTGTTTGATAGAAGGGCCACTACATTCAGGGCTGACAAAGAATTGATGGAGTTAAGACAGGGACGTAACGAATTGATTACCTATCTAACTTCCTTTAACAGATTGGTGGCCGAGTCCTCCTGGCCCGAAGAGAAACAGATGTCCATCTATTATCAAGGGTTGCGGGATGGGATGAAAGATGTTATAGCGCAAATAGACCCCCAACCTACTACCTGCGCTGGTATGATTAACCTTTCCTTACGACTCGATGGCAGAATGTCCGAGAGATCTGGTGACAGGTGAAAATGGGACAGAGGATCCTCTAGGCCGGAGTACTTCAGTAAGAAGGGGCCGTCATCCATAGGGGAAAGCCATGAACCTATGGAGATAGGAGCAGTGAGGGCACCCTTAACCAGAGAGGAAAAGGAAACCCGTAGAACCCAGGGGCTGTGCATGTATTGTGGGAGGAAAGGTCATTACGTGAGAGAATGTCCCTCCAAGCCAAAAAATACAGGGAGTTGGGTTAAGAAAAGGTTAGCAGTATCCAGCACCGAGTCATATGACAAAGATAATGAAGGAAAGGATGATCAGACGCCCTTAAAGCTACCTTCGTTGGTTTGTGAGGTTCTTCAGGATTCAGTATCCCACATCGTGTTGTCCATGTGTTTGGAGAGTCAGCTAGTGGGCCACCAAGTATTGGTAATGATTGACTCTGGGGCCACGGGCAATTTCATAGACAGCGGACTGGTCACATCTCTAAACCTGAAACGCATTTCCAGGGTGCACCCTGAGGAATTTTGGGCGGTAGATGGGAAACCCTTAAAATCGGGAATGATCACTGAACAGACAGAAGAAGTGTTGTTGGTGGTAGAATTACCAGAAGGGGAACATCGAGATAAGTTAACCCTCAACATAATCGAGGCTCCACAATATGAGGTGATTTTGGGTATGCCCTGGCTTTCATATCATAACCCTGATATTGACTGGAAAGAGAAAAAATTGAGGTTCCCTTCACCTGAGTGTCAGGAACACATGTCTGCACCTCCGGTTACTCAGGCTAGAGAGCTGTCTACTCCTTTTCAGGTGGCTACTGCGGCCGAAAAGGAGGTATCATTACCATGGGCTTATCAGTCGTTTGCGGATGTATTCAGCGAACAGCTTGCTAACAAACTACCACCACATCGTTCATACGACTGCTGCATTGATATGGTTGAAGGAGCCCTGATGCCCACCTGTCGGGTGTATGTGTTATCTGTGCCTGAAACCAAGCACCTCAAAGAGTATCTAACTCATTATCAAGCTATAGGCTTTATCCGCCCTTCCAAGTCCCCTGCAGCCTCTCCTTTATTTTTCATAGCGAAAGCTAATGGTGAATTGAGGGCTTGTGTGGATTACAGAATGCTGAATAAAAACACTGTCCGTAACAGGTACCTTCTCCCTCTTATTCCGGTGCTACTTGATCAAGTAAGGAAGGCTTGTATTTACACAAAGTTAGATCTTCGAGGGGCCTATCACCTTGTGAGGATGAGGGAGGGTGATGAATGGAAGACGGCCTTCAAAACATGCTATGGGTTGTTTGAGTATACTGTCATGCCGTTTGGATTGTTTAACGCCCCGGTCGCTTTCCAATACTTCCTGAATGATGTCTTGAGAGATCTGGTAGACATCAGTGTGGTTGTTTACATTGATGATATCCTGATTTATTCTTGTAATGTAGGGATTCACCACGACCATGTGACACAGGTTTTACAAAGATTGAGAGAGAACAATCTGTTTTGTAAACTTAGTAAGTGCGAGTTTGGAGTAACCACTGTGGAGTTCCTGGGGGTCATGCTATGTCCAGAAGGGTTGCAAATGGCAGAAAGGAAGGTGCAAGCAGTACAGTCCTGGCCCACACCGAAAACAGTGAAAGAAGTCCAATGTTTCCTGGGTTTTGCGAACTATTACAGGAGGTTTATTGATGGCTTTTCGCGCCTTGCTGCACCTCTTTCTCGGCTACTCAGAAAAGGGGTGGTGTATGGTTGGTCACAGGAAGCGGAGTATGCTTTTAATCATCTCAAGAGGGCGTTTGTTACCGCGCCCATATTAGCACATCCGCAACCTGAGTTGCCGTATGTTGTAGAAGCTGATGCCTCGGATGAGGCAGTGGGGGCTATATTGTCGCAGAGGCATGTACAAACAGGTCAACTCCACCCGGTGGCGTATCTCTCCAAAAAACTGAGCCAAGCAGAGAAAAACTACATGATAGCAGAAAAAGAACTACTTGCTATTAAAAAGGCCTTCCAGGAATGGCGACAGTACCTATGGGGGGCCATACATCCAGTGACTGTGTTCTCAGACCACCGTAATCTGCAATACATGCGAACGGCTAGGCATCTGTCACAGAGACAGATGCGGTGGATGCTGTTTTTTGCGGAGTACAATTTTCTGATAACATTTCGTCCAGGCGCTGAAAACAGGAAGGCGGATACGTTGTCACGCTTGGGTGATACCTTGGAGGTAAAGGTCGATCCTCCAATGGATGCCATCATTGCACCTAGCAAAGTAATCTGTGTGCTTAATGCGGATGTCTTCCTAGAGACAATCAAGGGACAAAAGACTGAGGGTGCCTGGAGGTTGTGGAGTAGTAAAGACACCCGACGATCCCTCATCCGTGGTTTGCCTTTTGTAGAAAACAAACTATTCTTGCCTACCATGGAAAGTAGGAAAAAGGCTTTTGAGTGGTGTCACTCTTCACCAATGTCAGGTCATCAAGGCATAAAGAAATCAGTGCTTTTGGTCCAAAGGCAGTTCTGGTGGGATACCTTGTCCAGAGACGTAACGCTTTGGGTGGGTCAGTGTGAGGAATGTGCACGGGCAAAGACAATGCAGAGCCAGAGTAAGGGGAAACTTATGCCTCTACCCACTCCAAAGAAACCATGGCAGAGTATCAGTATGGACTTTATCACAGGGTTGCCTTCTGATCACGGACATACAGCTGTCCTGGTGGTAGTGGACAGCCTTACAAAGATGGGACATTTTATACCGTGCCGGAACCTCCCCACGGCAGGTCAAACAGCGGAGCTGCTGTTGTCTAATGTTTTTCGCTTTCATGGAATCCCTGAAACCATCGTTTCAGACAGGGGTCCTCAGTTCATTGCGAGCTTTTGGAAATCCTGGTGTTTGGCGTTGAAGATCAAAACCTGTTTGTCAACCAGTTTCCACCCACAGACGGATGGTCAGACCGAACGGCTCAATCAGACTTTGAAAAAATATCTACGTTGCTATGCGGCTGAGGCTCATGATTCATGGGTGTCCCTGTTGTGGCTAGCGGAATTCGCCTATAATAATGCCTGGCACAGTTCATTGGGAGTGTCTCCCTTCTATGCCAACTATGGATTCGATGCCAGGGCTTTGCCAATTACCATTCCTGGTGAAGTGGGTAATCAACCTTCGGTGTTGGGTTCGGTTCAACGTCTGCACGCAATCCAAAAGAAAGTGACCAGACATTTGGTACAAGCCAAGCAGGAGTACAAGAAATGGGCCGATAAGCATCGAGATGTGGGACCTGTTTATCAAGTGGGGGACAAGGTGTGGTTGTCCACCAAAAATATCAGGTTTAAACTCCGTTCGGTGTTCCATCCTAAATACATTGGCCCGTATGTGGTGTTGAAACAGGTTAACCCTGTGGCTTATAAACTGAAGCTTCCGGCCTCTCTCCGTATCCACCCGGTATTTCACTGCAGTTTGTTGAAACCGGCTTTGGCTGCCCGACGAAGAGCTCCCCCTCCTGTGTTGTGTGATGATGGGCTGGAGTATGTGGTACGCTGCATAAAGGACTCTAAACGTCGCAGAGGCGCTTTGTGGTACCTGGTGGCCTGGAAAGGCTACTCGGCTGAGGACGACTCCTGGGAACCATCTGTGAACGTACATGCTCCCGTTGCGGTTAGAGCATTTCATCGGAGGTTTCCTGCCAAGCCAGGGCCTAGGAGGCGCTAGGAGAGAGGGCATACTGTCAGGTTCCGGCATCACCGCGCCTACCTAAACATCAGAAAACTACATCTCCCATGATCCTTGTAGGGGGAAGTATAAGGGTGGTGTTTGCAGGAAACTAGTTGCACGTAATTTTGAGTCCTTTGTTTGTGTTTCCCGTGTTGCTGGGAGAAGACCAGCATTCTTCGAGCTGCTACCGCGTTGGGAAGTGAGCGCGCTGATCCAGCTCCTTTCAGCGTTAAGGTACTGTTGCTATGGATTCAGAGAGGAGCCCTGGTCTCGGGCGCCTACCGGCATTATAGAATTAGACACCGTTGTTTTCCAGAGTAACGCACCGTTTGGGTGCGTGTCAATTTCAAAACCCGGCTCCTCTGGGTTTTCAGTTTCCCGGAGCTTCGCGGCGGCTGCTGCAAGTTACCGCGGAAAGCTTTCGTTGTTTTGCATATCTTGTCCTGACTTGTCCGGAGTAGAGTGGTGAGCATCACTACCTACTGCCGGCTAGAATATTCTTCGTGTCTCGCATTGTCCGGAGTAGAGTGGTGGGCTACGCTACCTACTGCCGGCTAGAGTGTTTGTTTATTTCATCTTCTTCAATTAGCGGAACGTGGTGGCGGTCACAACCACACGTTGCCGTTATATTGTGTAAAGACTTTTTTGTTTGCTGATATGTACACCAACGTATAAACCCTTATTTGGCTAAAGGATATTCTAAGTGCTTCTTAGGGACAGAACATTGCTTGATAGAGTGACAACGTGTGGTATTATACTACAAACTCTTTTAAGATTTATCCGAACTATAGACTTGTGATTAACTCAAAGAATCATTTAGAGGAACAAGTTTCTAGACCAGGGAGGGATCATTTACTAAGGTTCATTCTCCACATAATATGGTGTGTATTCACAAAGGGTTTATAGTTTCTAGATCGTATGCCTGTGTAGGAAATGTTGTGTTAACTATTGTGTTTCCTTTCAGGAAGCTGGACTGTTAATCCTTTAAACTTGCTGGCGGACTGTGTACAGCCCCTCAAGGTATTCAGTGGTCTATAGAGTATAATTGAGAGTAGTCAAATAATTGGCTGGTGTTATAAACTTCTGTACTGTCGTTTCAGATCCCTTGTCCCTGCTGACCCCTACCCGTCCCCGGTCTCTTTTCATTATTTATCCCTCACCTGATGGTTCGAACCCCCTGTGTACATATTCAGGGGGTTGGTAACGTCAGGAGGTGGACCCCTTTGTTCATCGATCGGATCCCGTGGAGCAGGCCCTGACAGAATTACGTGCCCAAGATATATGCTCCACCTGATACGGTTGTTGAACAAACATGGCTACCCTAGAGGAAGTGCTACAAGCGCTAGTGATAGTTCAACAGGAGTTGGTAGCCTCTAGAGCAGAGGCTACAGCCTCTAGGGCAGAAGCTACAGCCTTAAGGGAAAGAGTGGATAGGCTGGCTGGCAACCCCTTTGATGTTGCTACGCTTAATCCTCGTATACAAGTAACGGTACCTCCTCCTATACCATTGGCAAGCCCTGAGAGATACTCGGGGGATTCATCTAAGACGCAGATATTTCTCACACAGATTATGATGCATTTTTCTTGCAAACCCGCGTCTTTTCCCAACCACCATTCAAGAGTAGCATTCGCCATCTCTTACATGATAGGAGATGCCGCAAGTTGGGCGGTCCCACTGGTAAGGAGAGATGATGCCATTCTTTCAGACTGGGGGGCCTTCAGAACAGAGTTTGAGAGGGTGTTTGATAGAAGGGCCACTACATTCAGGGCTGACAAAGAATTGATGGAGTTAAGACAGGGACGTAACGAATTGATTACCTATCTAACTTCCTTTAACAGATTGGTGGCCGAGTCCTCCTGGCCCGAAGAGAAACAGATGTCCATCTATTATCAAGGGTTGCGGGATGGGATGAAAGATGTTATAGCGCAAATAGACCCCCAACCTACTACCTGCGCTGGTATGATTAACCTTTCCTTACGACTCGATGGCAGAATGTCCGAGAGATCTGGTGACAGGTGAAAATGGGACAGAGGATCCTCTAGGCCGGAGTACTTCAGTAAGAAGGGGCCGTCATCCATAGGGGAAAGCCATGAACCTATGGAGATAGGAGCAGTGAGGGCACCCTTAACCAGAGAGGAAAAGGAAACCCGTAGAACCCAGGGGCTGTGCATGTATTGTGGGAGGAAAGGTCATTACGTGAGAGAATGTCCCTCCAAGCCAAAAAATACAGGGAGTTGGGTTAAGAAAAGGTTAGCAGTATCCAGCACCGAGTCATATGACAAAGATAATGAAGGAAAGGATGATCAGACGCCCTTAAAGCTACCTTCGTTGGTTTGTGAGGTTCTTCAGGATTCAGTATCCCACATCGTGTTGTCCATGTGTTTGGAGAGTCAGCTAGTGGGCCACCAAGTATTGGTAATGATTGACTCTGGGGCCACGGGCAATTTCATAGACAGCGGACTGGTCACATCTCTAAACCTGAAACGCATTTCCAGGGTGCACCCTGAGGAATTTTGGGCGGTAGATGGGAAACCCTTAAAATCGGGAATGATCACTGAACAGACAGAAGAAGTGTTGTTGGTGGTAGAATTACCAGAAGGGGAACATCGAGATAAGTTAACCCTCAACATAATCGAGGCTCCACAATATGAGGTGATTTTGGGTATGCCCTGGCTTTCATATCATAACCCTGATATTGACTGGAAAGAGAAAAAATTGAGGTTCCCTTCACCTGAGTGTCAGGAACACATGTCTGCACCTCCGGTTACTCAGGCTAGAGAGCTGTCTACTCCTTTTCAGGTGGCTACTGCGGCCGAAAAGGAGGTATCATTACCATGGGCTTATCAGTCGTTTGCGGATGTATTCAGCGAACAGCTTGCTAACAAACTACCACCACATCGTTCATACGACTGCTGCATTGATATGGTTGAAGGAGCCCTGATGCCCACCTGTCGGGTGTATGTGTTATCTGTGCCTGAAACCAAGCACCTCAAAGAGTATCTAACTCATTATCAAGCTATAGGCTTTATCCGCCCTTCCAAGTCCCCTGCAGCCTCTCCTTTATTTTTCATAGCGAAAGCTAATGGTGAATTGAGGGCTTGTGTGGATTACAGAATGCTGAATAAAAACACTGTCCGTAACAGGTACCTTCTCCCTCTTATTCCGGTGCTACTTGATCAAGTAAGGAAGGCTTGTATTTACACAAAGTTAGATCTTCGAGGGGCCTATCACCTTGTGAGGATGAGGGAGGGTGATGAATGGAAGACGGCCTTCAAAACATGCTATGGGTTGTTTGAGTATACTGTCATGCCGTTTGGATTGTTTAACGCCCCGGTCGCTTTCCAATACTTCCTGAATGATGTCTTGAGAGATCTGGTAGACATCAGTGTGGTTGTTTACATTGATGATATCCTGATTTATTCTTGTAATGTAGGGATTCACCACGACCATGTGACACAGGTTTTACAAAGATTGAGAGAGAACAATCTGTTTTGTAAACTTAGTAAGTGCGAGTTTGGAGTAACCACTGTGGAGTTCCTGGGGGTCATGCTATGTCCAGAAGGGTTGCAAATGGCAGAAAGGAAGGTGCAAGCAGTACAGTCCTGGCCCACACCGAAAACAGTGAAAGAAGTCCAATGTTTCCTGGGTTTTGCGAACTATTACAGGAGGTTTATTGATGGCTTTTCGCGCCTTGCTGCACCTCTTTCTCGGCTACTCAGAAAAGGGGTGGTGTATGGTTGGTCACAGGAAGCGGAGTATGCTTTTAATCATCTCAAGAGGGCGTTTGTTACCGCGCCCATATTAGCACATCCGCAACCTGAGTTGCCGTATGTTGTAGAAGCTGATGCCTCGGATGAGGCAGTGGGGGCTATATTGTCGCAGAGGCATGTACAAACAGGTCAACTCCACCCGGTGGCGTATCTCTCCAAAAAACTGAGCCAAGCAGAGAAAAACTACATGATAGCAGAAAAAGAACTACTTGCTATTAAAAAGGCCTTCCAGGAATGGCGACAGTACCTATGGGGGGCCATACATCCAGTGACTGTGTTCTCAGACCACCGTAATCTGCAATACATGCGAACGGCTAGGCATCTGTCACAGAGACAGATGCGGTGGATGCTGTTTTTTGCGGAGTACAATTTTCTGATAACATTTCGTCCAGGCGCTGAAAACAGGAAGGCGGATACGTTGTCACGCTTGGGTGATACCTTGGAGGTAAAGGTCGATCCTCCAATGGATGCCATCATTGCACCTAGCAAAGTAATCTGTGTGCTTAATGCGGATGTCTTCCTAGAGACAATCAAGGGACAAAAGACTGAGGGTGCCTGGAGGTTGTGGAGTAGTAAAGACACCCGACGATCCCTCATCCGTGGTTTGCCTTTTGTAGAAAACAAACTATTCTTGCCTACCATGGAAAGTAGGAAAAAGGCTTTTGAGTGGTGTCACTCTTCACCAATGTCAGGTCATCAAGGCATAAAGAAATCAGTGCTTTTGGTCCAAAGGCAGTTCTGGTGGGATACCTTGTCCAGAGACGTAACGCTTTGGGTGGGTCAGTGTGAGGAATGTGCACGGGCAAAGACAATGCAGAGCCAGAGTAAGGGGAAACTTATGCCTCTACCCACTCCAAAGAAACCATGGCAGAGTATCAGTATGGACTTTATCACAGGGTTGCCTTCTGATCACGGACATACAGCTGTCCTGGTGGTAGTGGACAGCCTTACAAAGATGGGACATTTTATACCGTGCCGGAACCTCCCCACGGCAGGTCAAACAGCGGAGCTGCTGTTGTCTAATGTTTTTCGCTTTCATGGAATCCCTGAAACCATCGTTTCAGACAGGGGTCCTCAGTTCATTGCGAGCTTTTGGAAATCCTGGTGTTTGGCGTTGAAGATCAAAACCTGTTTGTCAACCAGTTTCCACCCACAGACGGATGGTCAGACCGAACGGCTCAATCAGACTTTGAAAAAATATCTACGTTGCTATGCGGCTGAGGCTCATGATTCATGGGTGTCCCTGTTGTGGCTAGCGGAATTCGCCTATAATAATGCCTGGCACAGTTCATTGGGAGTGTCTCCCTTCTATGCCAACTATGGATTCGATGCCAGGGCTTTGCCAATTACCATTCCTGGTGAAGTGGGTAATCAACCTTCGGTGTTGGGTTCGGTTCAACGTCTGCACGCAATCCAAAAGAAAGTGACCAGACATTTGGTACAAGCCAAGCAGGAGTACAAGAAATGGGCCGATAAGCATCGAGATGTGGGACCTGTTTATCAAGTGGGGGACAAGGTGTGGTTGTCCACCAAAAATATCAGGTTTAAACTCCGTTCGGTGTTCCATCCTAAATACATTGGCCCGTATGTGGTGTTGAAACAGGTTAACCCTGTGGCTTATAAACTGAAGCTTCCGGCCTCTCTCCGTATCCACCCGGTATTTCACTGCAGTTTGTTGAAACCGGCTTTGGCTGCCCGACGAAGAGCTCCCCCTCCTGTGTTGTGTGATGATGGGCTGGAGTATGTGGTACGCTGCATAAAGGACTCTAAACGTCGCAGAGGCGCTTTGTGGTACCTGGTGGCCTGGAAAGGCTACTCGGCTGAGGACGACTCCTGGGAACCATCTGTGAACGTACATGCTCCCGTTGCGGTTAGAGCATTTCATCGGAGGTTTCCTGCCAAGCCAGGGCCTAGGAGGCGCTAGGAGAGAGGGCATACTGTCAGGTTCCGGCATCACCGCGCCTACCTAAACATCAGAAAACTACATCTCCCATGATCCTTGTAGGGGGAAGTATAAGGGTGGTGTTTGCAGGAAACTAGTTGCACGTAATTTTGAGTCCTTTGTTTGTGTTTCCCGTGTTGCTGGGAGAAGACCAGCATTCTTCGAGCTGCTACCGCGTTGGGAAGTGAGCGCGCTGATCCAGCTCCTTTCAGCGTTAAGGTACTGTTGCTATGGATTCAGAGAGGAGCCCTGGTCTCGGGCGCCTACCGGCATTATAGAATTAGACACCGTTGTTTTCCAGAGTAACGCACCGTTTGGGTGCGTGTCAATTTCAAAACCCGGCTCCTCTGGGTTTTCAGTTTCCCGGAGCTTCGCGGCGGCTGCTGCAAGTTACCGCGGAAAGCTTTAGTTGTTTTGCATATCTTGTACTGACTTGTCCGGAGTAGAGTGGTGAGCATCACTACCTACTGCCGGCTAGAATATTCTTCGTGTCTCGCATTGTCCGGAGTAGAGTGGTGGGCTACGCTACCTACTGCCGGCTAGAGTGTTTGTTTATTTCATCTTCTTCAATTAGCGGAACGTGGTGGCGGTCACAACCACACGTTGCCGTTATATTGTGTAAAGACTTTTTTGTTTGCTGATGTGTACACCAACGTATAAACCCTTATTTGGCTAAAGGATATTCTAAGTGCTTCTTAGGGACAGAACATTGCTTGATAGAGTGACAACGTGTGGTATTATACTACAAACTCTTTTAAGATTTATCCGAACTATAGACTTGTGATTAACTCAAAGAATCATTTAGAGGAACAAGTTTCTAGACCAGGGAGGGATCATTTACTAAGGTTCATTCTCCACATAATATGGTGTGTATTCACAAAGGGTTTATAGTTTCTAGATCGTATGCCTGTGTAGGAAATGTTGTGTTAACTATTGTGTTTCCTTTCAGGAAGCTGGACTGTTAATCCTTTAAACTTGCTGGCGGACTGTGTACAGCCCCTCAAGGTATTCAGTAGTCTATAGAGTATAATTGAGAGTAGTCAAATAATTGGCTGGTGTTATAAACTTCTGTTCTGTCGTTTCAGATCCCTTGTCCCTGCTGACCCCTACCCGTCCCCGGTCTCTTTTCATTATTTATCCCTCGCCTGATGGTTCGAACCCCCTGTGTACATATTCAGGGGGTTGGTAACGTCAGGAGGTGGACCCCTTTGTTCATCGATCGGATCCCGTGGAGCAGGCCCTGACACATTCCACTCACACTGGCTGAACAGCAGAGGCAGAGAAACAGGGAAGATGTAAGGCAAAAACCTTAGATATAACATACAAGTGGGCCTGCAGCACTAATTGTGCCACCCACAAAAGTAGCCTTAAAGAGAGAACTCAGGCCTGATACTGCAGTGCCTGCGTGCAGTTTGTTAAATTGCGATGTTGTCCTGACAAGTGCACCCACTTGCCAGGCCTTACCCCTCCCTTTCTATGCACATCAGACACCCCTATGATAGGTCAAAGGTAACCCCTGGGCAGGGTGCAGTGTATGTGAAAGGTAGGACATGTACTGATATGTGTACCATGTCCTGACTGTGAAATACCCTCCATTTCATTTTTCACTGTTGAAAGGCCATCTAGCCCATAGGACAGAATTGGGAGGCTGTGTAATATGTTTTCCAGCCTATCTTCACAAAGGTTTAAGAGGGAGAGGTGTAGTTGAGTGTTTTGTGAAGGTGTTTTTTTCTAAGCATGGGCGAATTTTGCAAATTGGCAATTCAGGAATTTGCGAAATGGCAATCCGCAAAATTCGCGAATTCGCGCAAATTTGCGGATTTATTTATTTTTGCGTATTCGCGGGTTTTCGCGAGGCGCTTTGCGTGTTCGCGGGTGTTCGCGAGGCGCTTTGCAATTTCGCGGGGGTTTTTTTTTGCCTGCTTAATCCCTGTCACCCTCTCGTTTTTTATGCCCATCTGCCCTCTGTACCACTCGTTTCTGTGCCCTTCTGCCCTCTGCCCTAAACATTTTTTGTCCCCTGCTGCCCTCTGTCCCACTTTTGTGCCCTTCTACCCTCAGCCCCACTTAGAATGGCGCCGGCAAGCTGCCAGCGGCATTCTAAAATAGCTAGAAATAGCTTCAACAGGAAGAACTAATAGATAAAGTAAAGCAGGTGCTCCAGTTGAAGGTCAAATTAAGTTACACAATCATTAATCACCCCAAGTTTGGGGTGATTAATGATTGTGTAACTGAATTTGAGCAGTACCTGTTTTACTTTATATATTAGAGCTTCCTGTTGAAGCTGACTTTTGTAACTATTTTAGCATGGCTCTGGCAGCTTGCCGGCGCCATTCTAAAAGAGTTACAAAAGTCAGCTTGAACTTTTGACCCAATCCATTCCGTTCGCGGATTTTGCGGGAAATTCACGAATCTCGCGGATTGCGAATTTACGGATTTTCCGCCCATGCTTAGTTTTTTCATAGTGTGTTTAGAAACCACTCTTTTAGAAGTGGCTGGGTTTTGTGCTCTAACATTTCTGTGTGTCTCTGCCTTGTTGTGGATTGACTGTCTGGTTCTGAAAGTGATAGGATCTGGGGAATGTCTTGACCCAGGGGAGGAGGTGAGAGAGCAACAGGCTGACCTGCATCTGGAGTGTAGGGGGAGGAAATAGCCCCTGGAGGTGAAGAGGCCTTGGCTGCTGCCATACAACAATGGCTCCATCTCCTGCTGAGTGATTAAGCATCCAGACCCCCACTATCAAAGGAAGAAGGTGTCACTGGCAGGGAGACACCCAGAACTGGTTTGGCCAGGGGTCTTTGCCCCCTTGAACACAAAAACTTTGAAGACATTTAGGGGTATAACTATGAGAGCCGAAGCCCTTGAACGTTGGAATTTGATTGATCAAGACTGAAAAGATTGAACCTACTTCATGGTCAAGAGGAACATCTGCCAAGGAAGAAACAGATGAAGAGACTGAAGGAACGGACTGCCCCTTGCTGTGTGTTCTGGGGCTGGCCTGCAGTGTGCTGCTTTAACCAAGGATAGGCTAAAGGGACTTTGCTGGTTGCTTTGTACCCCTGTTTGGAAGGACTTTGCTGTGTGCTGTGTCCTGAAGTAACTTATCCCCAAGGGCCTGAGGAGAGCTGGCTCCCTGTTGTGGAAACTCAGGAACACAAAAGTTTCCAGGAGTGTCTCAGCGACGCTGTATGCGTGTGCTTTTTGGAGACTGAGACCCTCGTAAGAATTGCCCTGTGATCGTGGACACCTGAAGTCCAAGTGAGTCTCAGTGACACTGTGTACGTGTGCTTCGTGCAGCCTGAGCCCTTCATGAGGATTGTCCTGTGATTGTGTATACCCGGAGTCCAAGTGAGTCACAGTGACGCTGTGTGCCTATGCTTTGTGCAGCCTGAGACCTTTGTGAGGATTGCCCTGTTATTGTGTGCACCCAGAACTTAAGTGAGTCTCAGCAACACTGTGTGTGTGTGCTTTGTGCAGCCTGAGACCTTCGTGAAGATAGCCCTGTTATTGTGTAGACCCGGAGTCCAAATGAGTCTCAGCGACGCTGTGTGGCATGCTTCTTGCAGCCTGAGACCTTTGTGAGGATTGCCCTGTGATTGTATGCACCCAGAACTCAAGAGAGTTGCAGCCTAAGATCTTTGTTATCATCAGCGGCCCGGACCGGCATCCCCAGAGGAGCTGTGCTGCCGGTCCGAGACCGTCGTTGCCAGAGCGGGACCTCAAACCAACCCCGTCGGGGTAGGGCCCGATTCCCACTGCCCGGAATCCACAAAGTCGCAGCTGAAGCCCAAGGCAGGGGAAGAGGAGAGGAGAGCGAGGTTGCACACCCCAGGTAACGTGTATCACCGCCTGGGGCGGGTGGCAGGAATGGAGGGAGACGCTCTTGGCCTCTCCCATTCTGGAAGTGCGAGCCTCTACTTCAGCTTGTATCACTGCCCGTACTTGCTAAGGAGTAACAATACCGGGTCCGGAGTGCGAAGCTGCACTTTGGTTTACACCTTACCCGTGTTGGGGGCATCTGTTGGCGGAAGCTGATCGCAAGTCAGTACAAGTGGCGGAGAGACCGTCTAAAGCACCGTGATCGGTCCTGGAGTGTATTGCGCATTGCATTATTTCTGCTTACGAACTACCTGATTGTTGCATTACGCATTGCATTATTTCTGCATTACTAACTGCCTGATTGTTGCATTACGCATTGCATTAGTTTGCATAACAAATTGCCTTGTTGTTGAATTACACATTGCATTATTTTGGCATTATGAACTGCTTGATTGTTGCATAACGAACTGCATTATTTTTACATTGTGAAGTGCCTGATTCTTGCATTACAAATTGCAAAGCATTGCATTAGGACTGCAGTGGATCATCTAGAATTGCTCATTAATATCGCCAGTACTGGGCTGGCTGGCCTAAAACGAGCCAGGAGGAATATTTCAAATGTGCATATGTTGGATTTATATCATGTGGTCTCATCGTATATCCTTTTATATAAATTTATACTTGTTTTTATGAAAATCGTGTGGAGTTCATTTGTGGTGTCATCATTGGGTTACTGAGAGCGTGGTTGCGAATACTTTACACACTTGCCTTGAAGATAAGCAAATTACCAAGGGGGTGTGCAGGGGCTATCTGAGAAGGTGTCCTTCCTTTTACCATGACGTGGAAGTAAGGGTCCCTATTTTGCCTAGGGTACCTACCTCAGCCAACTAGCGACCCCCAGTTCTAACACTAGCTTAATAGAGCAATTACATTTAGAAGCGGAGAGGCTCAGTTCCTACGTAGGACTCTGCTTGAGTGGACAGAAATCAGTCACTTCATTAAAGCATTTCACTTTAGCCTTAGCACTGTAACCCACAGCAACAGGGTCCAGCTCTCCGTCAATAAATAGTGCTTTCTATAAAACATGCAGTTTTGACCTGGCCGACAATATCACATGTGTATTAAATAATATAATTAAAATGCAATGAAATAATTAATTTATTATGCACATACATCACTAATGCATAAATGAGCTTGTGCAATATTAATTTACCCCTTGCTGAGATGCTATAAAATGTATATCAGGATGCTCTGAATATGACTTGAAGAGGGAGTTCACTTTCCCTTCGTAACCATCTTCATGCAGAAAGCCTGGTTAGAATAGAAAACACTGGAAAATGACACAAATATCTACAAGCATAGCAGCTCCCTCCAGTCGCTTCTAGTGGAAATGAGATCCACCTTAAAAACTTCCTGTCTCACCTATAAATGCCAAGAAGGGTCAGTATCAAAACACCAGAGACAAAATCAAGTGATTTCATTACAAGACTGGAGGCTAGCATTAATCCTTCTAATACAACTCCTGCAGCAGTTTAAAGAATACATAACATCAAAACACACCAAACAATCTAGAATTAAAATCAGTTCCCTAAATTTCAGGATTGTGTCAGCACTTACACACAATTTGATGTAACAGGATTACTGTTCGACTAAGTGGGAAAGCCATCCTTCATGAAACAGAATGCCTCATGTGTCATGCTTTTTTTTTCTGCATCCTCTCCCCACCCTGGTAAGAAAGATTCACAAGGGCGGACTCAACCTCCTTTAAGACTGGGCAGTAGGAGGGAGTTCTCGAATAAAGCTACTGGACAAAGCAGGATCCAGAAAATGTAAAAATACCTAAGAGTTTTGCGGTTATCACCTTTATTAGTGAGGACTCTAGGTATATCTAAAAACACTATGGGCCTGATTAGGATTGGTCCGCCCTCCACCCTAGCCGTGCTGGGACCGGCCGTCACTGGTGCTGCGGTCCCGCACCTGCAATTAGGATGCCACAGTGGCGGTGGCATCCTCTATTCCCAGCATTGTGGCGGGCGGTGCTCACAGCAGCGCATGCCACAATGCTGGGAATGTATTGTGTGCTTTTTCATGCACAAGGTGACATGCGCCGCGCGGTGCCTGCCAACTTGTCCATGACAATGTAGGGGGTACCTATGGTACCCCCCATGTGCACCCCCCATACCCTGCACCCTTGCCATACCTGCATGCCTTACCGTGGTCCGGTCCAAGGAAGATATGGCTTGCCAGTTTGGGCTGGACTGTTCTCATGAGGCACAGGGTAAAGACTGATTTGCATATGGCCATGTCTGAACTGGGGTGGCGTGGTGAGCAAAATAACAATGGATTAACCCCCGATCTGTGACTGGGGTTAATTTTTTGCCAATGTGCAACATTCCGTCCATCACCTTGTGTGGTTTGCTATTCGCCCTATATGGGAAGGGTATGCCCAGACGTGGGTCCCGTGCTCACTGCGCCACTGGAGTCAAGCTATCCTGGCTGATGACGGCTGATAGCCAGAAACCAGTCCTAGGATGCTTGAATCCAGTCCAGGGAAGACATGGCTTGGCAGTTCGGGCTGGACTGTTCTCATGAGGCCCAGGGTCAAGGCTGATATGCATATGGCCATGTCTGAACTGGGGTGGCGTGGTGAGCAAAATAACGATGGATTAAACCCAGATCTGTGAGTGGGGGTGAATGTTTTGCCAATGTGCAACATTCCGTCCATCACCTTGTGTGTTTTGCTGTTTGCCCTATATGGGAAGGGTATGCCCAGACGTGGCTCCCGTGCTCAGGGCCGGACTGGGAACTGAAAGCAGCCCTGGCAAATTTTAGCAGACCAGCCCCCGTCCGGCGCGCAGCAAGCCAGCGAGCCCGACCGCTACTAGCCGGGTTTGGGGGATTTTTACCCCCAAGAAAATTTTGGAAAACGACAGATCAAAATGGTGAATTTTACAGCACATTTTTCCTTACATATTCAATTGTATCAACTTTCAAAGCACAGTAAATAGTAGATGATGACGTTAAAGAGCACCAGGTTACCCACCCAGTCATATGTACCCATAGACATTCTTTCAGAGAGCACGCAAAAATAGACACAAGAAGTGAATCAGAGAGAACAAAGTAAAAGTGAGATCAGCCCCCCCACTTGGTATGTAGCGAGCATGCACCAAGGCCAGTAAGCATTGAAATGTCACACATGAGCCTCAAGCTCCAGATCACGGAGGCCAGAAACTATTGAAATAGCACACATAATTAAGCACCTAGGCCAGAAAGCATGGAAACATCACACATAACCACCCAGGCTGACAGACGGCATGGAAATGTCTCAAATGGCATGGCACCTTGGCCAGAAAGCATGAAAGATTAACACAAAGGCCCTGGCATGACACATCTTTAAATAGCCTACTTAAGTGGGTGGCACAATAAGTGTTGCAGGCCCACTATCAGCATTTAATGTACAGTCCATTAGGTACATGTAGAACCACATTGCTAGGGACTTACAAGTACATTAAAATTGCGAATTCGGTGTAAGCCAATTTTACCATGTTTGAAAGGAAATAGACACTTTAGCACTGGTTAGTGGTGGTAAAGTGACCTTGGGTACTCGTGGTGGAACTACCCTGGTTGGTTTCTACCCCTGCACCAGGGGTAATGAAGAAGGTAGGACCAGAAAAGAAACTAAGGAAGGTTTTAAAGGGCCTATTAGTGTGTGAAGTGCCCCATACCTGACGACTTTAAAAACTTTTCACTATAAGAGAGAGGAGGAGGAGGAGGGGGCATAAACATGGAGAGGTATGGCTAGCGAGTAGCCTGAGAGCCACACACCTCTCTCTCCCCTAAAACTCTAGCAAAAGCTTCAGAGGCTACCATTTATTTCCTAGGGATGTTGTAACCCCCTTTATAGACGTCAGCAATGCAGAGTCTCCACACACACGCTGGAAGGCTGCTCTGTGCGGGTAACAGCGTTTACAACATAACTTTTACCACGCAGTACCTTTACCACGCAACTTTTACAACGCAAGTCGTTACAACGGCTTGCACTGGGGGGCGCTGTAGGATAGGGAATAGTTTAATTTACTATCTAAAACCTTCCCTACTATCCACAGGGACTGGAGATGGAATAGTAAATTAAACTATTCACTATCCAGCGCCCCCCAAAGCAAGTCTTTGTAACGACTTGCGTTGTAAAACCTGCGTGGTAAAGGCATGCGTTGTAAAAGCATGCGTAGTAACGACCTACGTCCCTCTGTGCAAGGGTTTCCAGCTCACCTTCTCTGGCACTATGATAACAGCTCTTCCCAACCATGGAAAGGAAGCCAATAGTGTGACAAACGCTCACACCGTGTGAGGTAGCAGTTCTAGCTTCCACATCTGATATTGCCCTTGCTGCCCCAGGGCCCTTATGAGCAAGTAGGAGGCTGTTGAAGGGCTTGGGCAGGGATCAGAGATCAACTCTGTGATGTCATCAGAGGATTGGTGATGTCATTTGCCTAACACTGCGCCTTCTGTAGAGAACTCTGTGCAGCTAATTTGTTACAGATTGGAATCGATGCAAGGCAGACCCAGCCTTTTCAGCTTGCTGATGCCAAAAACACAAATTCAGCTGGATATTCCGTTCCTTAGACATTGAAATAGAAACATCATAGAACACACAAGAATTGGGTATTATAAAACAGCAAGTCTCTTTCGAAAACTTCTGTCAGATTGCACACTGGGAACTGCAGCTACCATCACTGTGGCCCGGTTGCATCTTTCCGAAGTGAACCCTCCCCTGAACAGTGAACACACAAGTGCGCATTTAACAGTGCAAACTCCTTTCTTGTGAAATCCGGACTGAAATCCGAACAATTTAGAAAAATGTAGGTCACGAACCAACTGAGCCAGTGTCAAGGGAACGCACCAAGGGCTCCAAGTAATGTACACATTAGCCTAAGCAGCCTGTGGCAACACCAGTGGCCAAAACAAAAGGACTCGCTTGTGTAAAAAAGAAAAAAAAGAAACACTAGAAAGCCCCGTTGTCTGCTTAAAATATATTTTTCAGCACAAGCCCCAGGGTGGTTCTTGTACTGATAAATATATTTAAGCAGACTTGCTGACCACAACCTTTGCCCCAGTTACAGCCCCCAAGAGTCAAGCAGCACAGCGCCACCAAAGGGAGCACACAACATGTATCCTGCCTGCTGGCTGCTGGCTCTGAACATTTCAGCTGGCATGGCCCTGCTCGGAGTCTGACACACACACGAACAACAGACAGCACCTGACCCTGACGAAAAGAAAACCCATTTTTACAAAATCTGACCTGAGCTCTTCAGGGTTTGAGGTTAGTGCTGCACTGCTGGGGGCAGGGGGCGGCCCGTGGGACATGGCAGGAGGAACCAAAGCATGCAGGCCTACTCACAAATAAATTCACACTCAGGGTCCAGGGCACTAGTGCGCTGTGCGCCTGCCTGCGCAGAACCGGGCCGGGGATTAAACAAAAAGGTATAGGCCAATGCCCAGGCTGGGCCTTTATTGAGTGTTAACATGCATTTCCCACCTTGAATCTCTGTTAACAGATCAACATCTTCTTTCATTTAATTGTGTCTACTCCCATTCTGCTTTTTTCCCTAGTTTAACGGGCCACCAAAGGAAGAGGAAAAGAATACGGTTTTATTTATCCAGTCCGCATCACTAACCTGCACCAACCATACGTAGTCATTTTAAAATGCTGTTTTGTTTATTGAAGTCTGATGGGGATGTGAGACCTATCTTGACATCATTTCCTGGACAGCGCCTTTAAATCTGCTGTTTCCCAGTGGATGTCAATCATTGTTGTGTCAAAGGAGAGTATGTGGCATAACATGAGTCAGAGTTGCTGACTTTGGAGCTGGAGAACCGGGTTCGAGCCTTGGCGTCAGTCAGCTCAACACCCCGTGATTCTGGGCAAATCACTTCATCTCCCCATGCCCACCAAAAATGAATGTGTTTTTTTTGTAATGTGACTGGGATTCAAGTAAAGGGCTCTAATACATTCGGGTTGCAAAACAAAAACTACTAAAAACAAGTAACGAACTTCCTGCTCTTTCGAAGAATTCGTCTTAGGTAGAAGGATATACCATAATATTTAGAAGCCGATGTGTCAACAACACGTGGCAAGCAAATTAGTTGTTATGATAGATTTTAGAGAGCCTGCCAAGTGGATGAGCCTCATTCTTTGATTGTTTTGTGAACCTGTTTTGCAAAGGACATACATGGCTCTTTTTATTCGGAATAGTTTCTCTGCAGTAACATACGAACCTTTTATTACATTTATGAAGTGCTGCAGCTGATAAAGAGGGCCGGACGCTTACTTATTGTGTCACTGTGCGTGTTATTGAAAGTATTTGCCTTGTTTAAGGAGGATACCAGACTCAGAAACTCTGAATAAGTAAATGAGCTGCAGGTAGCACAGCACAGTTCGGAAGCAATGGTGGCAGTGGGGAACCAGCTTTGAATTTGGCTGGACACTCAAGCCTCCTGTGATTCTGGGCAAATGCGCTTTCATACCCTCGGGTCGATTACACGATATATAAAACTGCAACAAAAAACGAAAAACAAATATCGACGCAGGTCTAATTTACACAAGTCTTCCAGTTTAACTGAAAACAGGCTTAATACATTCTACCTCAGCGTGCTGTGGTCATGATTACATGGCCTCGGATTCAGCACCTTAAATTGTTCTCCTTTTTAAAGCATGATTGCATTGTCTATCCTTAATCTGCGTGTTTCTTGCACGCTTTAGTGGCCGATGGGCCTGGGCATTGGGGAAGGGGGGAGGGGGGGGGGGTGCGCCAGCCTTCATCTTTTGTTTAACCCCGGTCCACAGTGCAAAAATACAAATGACACTCACATGCGGGTGGCGGGCGGCAGCCAGTCTGGAGCAGGGACACTGGGATAGGCAGGGGCCAGGGCCAGAAATTATTAAATTATGGGGACGGTGCCTAGAGAGGGCGCCTCTCTCGCCGTCTGACGTAGTTCGTTGGAATACAGGTCAAATCAAGCGCACTTTTATTGCGCATGTCACCAACAGCCGCACCCGCCCCACCCACACCCCCCTTAAGGTGATATAACTGAAGAAGACTACGAGACCACGCAGACGTGGCGGCAGGCGGAGACATCTTCACGCTGCGCCTGCGTGCGACTCACCCCCTCAAATTGCACTGGCACTCCATGCATTATTTGATTAGCAGCAGATATAGATATTGATGAAGTTTTAGCACCGAGCGAAGGAGAAAGTGAGTCACACAGACGAACGCTGCGCAGCAGAGTACAGTAGTGACGAGTCAGTGACTACTGTACTAGCAAGTGTTTACAAAAAAATCGGCCCCAGCCCCAAACCGGCCCCCAGACAAAAAAAACGCCCCCCACCCCTGGCAGCCTACCGGGGAATTGCCCGGTGCCCGGCATTGCCAGTCCGGGCCTGCCCGTGCTCACTGCGCCACTGGAGTCAAGCTATCCTGGCTGATGACGGCTGGTAGCCAGGAACCGGTCCTAGTATGCTTGATTCCAGTCCAGGGAAGACATGGCTTGGCAGTGGGGCACAGGGTCAAGACTGATTTGCATATGGCCATGTCTGAACTGGGGTGGCGTGGTGAGCAAAATAACGATGGATTAAACCCAGATCTGTGACTGGGGGTGAATGTTTTGCCAATGTGCAAAACTAGGAGATTGCCGGTTGCCTGCTGGGGCATGTTCGCCGTGGGAAGATGAAGAAATTGAGCAGGACATTTCATGTCCTGGGACTAACACTGGCTAAACATAGGATAGTAATAAGATGGTTATCCCCCCAACAGCTGGAGATTGCAGATTGGTTAAAGGAAATGGCTGCATGGATGAATGTGGATGTGTGCCACCTGAAATAGAGGTGTAAATATGAAAAACTAGGGGCCCAATTCACAGAACTAATCTGAGACAAAATCCTAAACTTACTACTTTTGGTGTTCACAGAATGCACATACTACTTTTGGTTAAACTTACTACTTTTGTTTAAACTTACTACTTTTAGTTAAATTTACTACTTTTGGTATTCACAGAAGGCATTTAGTAGTTGTAAAGTTTGGCGTTCAGACTTTTCTACTACTAAATGCCTTCTGTGAATACCAAAAGTAGTAAGTTTAACCAAAAGTAGTAAGTGCATTCTGTGAATACCAAAATTAGTAGGTTTAGGGTTATGTCTCATATTAGTTCAGTGAATCCGGCCCTAGAAGATGAAATTAGAGCCTGGGAGGCAATGATTGCAGAGCTGTTAATGCCGCCAGATGAATTGTCTTCTAAGATGGGAGGTAAATGGCTACCAATTACTGGTATATAGAAGGTCCATCGGGGTAGCACCTAAACCCTGATGTTGCAGCGTGAGAATTATGTGCCTACAATGGGGCAGTGATATGAGGTGGGTTCCTTAGATGTTATACTGCATGAATATCACCACTGTATAAAATGTTCTGAGCATGAAGCGGGATGGTGTGTGGAGGGAGATGGTTTCCTTTTTTTAAACGGTTAAGTTGCAATTAAAAATGTAAAGAGACATTTGATTCAAACTGTTGATGTATAATTGGAAATGTCAATAAAACCTATATCTAAAAAAGCAACTACTCCCTACCCTAAATTTTAGGGAATACTAGTGATCTGGTCTGGGAAGGGGATGCTGTGTTTTGTAGTCACACACTAATTCCGAAGAAAGGATAGGTCAATAATACATAATATGTAATGAACAAAAGTGTATTTTGTCCCCACAAACTGAATATAGTCAAGTTTAATATAGTCAATCTTCTCATTCAATTGGGGCTACGAAAATATTCATCTGGCATAGATGCACCATACTACACAAGAGTGCTATTTGCCCAAGTCACAGAGTCATACATCAATCACCTATGGATAGGCCGGGACACTTGAATCTCAGTGTGGTTATATACTCTCTGTATGTTTTCAAACAAAAAGCTCTGTGAGTACAACCTGAAGGCTAATCTTTTGTGAAAGCACACGTCCAGGTTCCAGGGTTACTGAGAGAGGTATCACAGGAAAGCATAGAAAAGTGATAGAGGACTCTCTCACTCACACAAATCTCTACTCATATTACTGTTGGTGTGAACACCAGTTTCGCCCAACTCGTTATAAACAAGGGGGCATATTACCATATTACCAAGCAATAGCGATAATTATCGCTATTGCTTGGTTAGCGTGAAAAATGTACCGCTGAGCTGCGGCGATTTTTACCACAAATAAACCTTGGTATTACCATGGTTTATCGCAAATGCGATAAAAATCGCCGCAATGCATGAATATCGCTGAAAAGTCAGCGATATTCATGCATTACCGAGCTAATGCTCTTAGCCATGTTATCCACCTCCCATTGGATAACATGGCTAAGAACTGCTCAGGGCAGGTGTTAGCTTTTGGAGATATTCGCGCTTAGCGCGAATATCTCCAAAAGTTGGTAATAGGAGATAGCGATGCTAGCGACTATTTTCAGTCGCTAACATCTTGGCACGCCCACTTTGCATGTCATTAGTGATAAATATCACTGACATGCAAAGTGGGGCCCAAGATGGTTGCTATCTCCTACTAGCTGTCGCTAACTGGTGTTAGCGACAGCTAGGTAATAGGTAGATAATTTTATCTCCGCTTTCTTGGCTTTTAAAGCCAAAAAAGCGGAGATAAACCCCCTTGATAATATGCCCCAAGATTATTAATGGTGTGATGTACCTGTCAGGGACTTGACAAGCCTTTCAGAGTGAATCCAGTCAAGCACTTAGAGGTTCAGCTCTCACATCCCACACACACACACAGAAAATAAGGCAGCGTAGAGTAGAATACACTGTATGGCCTCTATTATATTTCTCACACACTCAATAAAGAGAGAGAGGCCTAACTCATATTTCACCTTTAAAGTGTTATCACCTGATGTCCTCACTTGAATTATATCTAGGAAAACCCATGTTTTTGAAATGAGCCTCATACCAAATTGTGACCAATCCTTATTATGGTCACATTCCCTTGGTAGTAAACAAGAGTGTATGGGTGCTGCCGAAAAGTCTTCCACCATTCCCCCTTACTTCGTCAAGAGGTCCAACTTGTCCATAGTCATAGTTGTTCCCGCTCTCGCGGCCCATACAGCGAGCAGGGAGTGGAAGCTCGCCTTATGACTGCCGTCGGTGTACTGACTCCACGTCATGATGGCCCATTGAAAGTGGAAGTGAAAAAGATTTGTTGTTTAGTTAATTAAAACCAAAACAATGTTCCAACACACTAGATACACTGCACCGTTAAAAGCACACTGAAGTATGTATATGTTAAAATTCATATTTACATCCGTTTCTTTAAATATTTGATTTGGATGTGTAAGGTTAATATGAGTGAGTGATACACCACCTTAGTTATACAATACGTTAAAAATGATTGATTTTTACTGCAAAGTCGGTGTGAAAAGAGACAGATAATGACCTCTGGAGCGACACTATGCCTGACCAGTTTCAATGTTTTTGGACTTTCTTGCAGCTAATTAAAAAAAAATTAAATGGCAATTAAGCTGCAGGAGCTGATACCTCTTTCATTGGACTGTCTCCTCCACAGTTTACGGTGTTGCAGACCTAAGGCTGGGCAGATACATATTAGATGAACAAAGTCCTGTGTGGATGATCCACAAAGAGTGCATGATTTTGGGCTCTAATACTTCCAGTGAGACAGGTCTGCATTGGAGGGCAACTTCCCTAAAGGCAGCTCTAAAAACGTAGGGTCTCATTGTGATGGCGGGCGGATATCAGTCCGCCCACCATCATAACAGGGATGGGACCGACCGCCAGACATACGGCAGTCCCACTGGCCCAATTAGGATGTGCCCGCCATACTGGCAGGCGCATCCAGCCCTTTTACCATTGGGGACGGTGCTGCTGGCTGCAGCACCGTTCGCAATGGTAAAAGGGCATGCACAGCATTTCCCTGCACCACGTGGCAGGACCACACGGTGCCTGCCACCTGGTGCAGGGAACTGCAGGTGGGTACCAAGGGTACCCCCCAAGTGCACCCCCCCCAGCCCTGCAACAGGCCTCCAAAGCCAATCCCCGCCAGCCTTTACATGGCGGCATCGCCGCAATAGAAAGGCCTTGAAAACACCCACTGACGGTGTGGATGTTTTTGTTGTAGCGCAAACTCTAGTCAGACCTGGGCCGGTGAGGAGTCGCGTGGCAAGGAAAATACCCTTTTGTACACTTGTGTCTAGAGGCTGTCCAGGATCGCGGCGGCATTTTCATGTTGGATTAGACTTCCATCGGCTACAGTTGGTAGGAGTTTGGCTTTGATGACTGCTAATAGTGGGGTGAACAGTGGGCCTTTTAGGGGTTTTGATAAACTACAGAGCGCAAATATTAGCGCGTTTCCCATTTTTGGTGTGGCCTTATTCTGCTTTTGAAAAGATAACCTTCAGTCCAGATGTATCCCAAGGTATTTATAACTGCTCACCACACCCAAACCTCGGTTTGTTAATTGTGAACATCGTTTATTTATGGAGGCAGTGACTTATGATCATGACTTTTATTTTTACCTAGCTCATTAATTGCTCTTTGCAAGCAGATTCTTGTGTACTGAAAGGGCGAGATTTTAGATCCCTATCTTATCACTCCAGACCTAAACCTCGTTCTGGTCGACTGAATCTTCATTGCCTGTCATTGAGGAAAGAAAGTGCATCTAATACCAGGTTAACTTTGCTAATGATGGACTCGACTCTGAAAAACCACAGACTACTTCTAAGTTTAAAGATTTATTACAGAGTCATTGATAACTGCAAGTACAAGCATCTCAAAATGAGATTCAAAAGATACAGAGGCACTATTACAAACATGTGTTCTCTGAAAGCTCTTAAGCGGGCAAAGAACACTACTAGAACCAGCTCCAGGATTAACAGGGCTGCAAGCATAGACACGAATTGTGATCTATCAGTCATCAAAAGGGAAGGAAGGAACCAGATTAGGCTGTCCCTACTCTGTACTAGATGGTATCCCTACTTAACAAGATCTCAACCTATCAAAGGTGTCAGCTGTGAATGTCTTCCTGAGAAGATCACCCACTCTTAGTCCTTAGGTGAAAACCTACGATCTCCAGTCATGACCTCTCTGCCTACCCATCCGCTCTCTGAAGGGTCCTCAGGCGTCTGCTCTAACTCCACCCAGGGGAACTGTCCCTAATACAGAAACACAATAACATTCGAGACGCCCCTCGAGAGACGCCTCTCACGTGGTGTCGATTCTGGCTTTTTCCATGATGATCTTCCTCTGGGCCTCAGGTTTAGCGTTGACCTTGCTTCTCAGGCTCTTCTCCGGCCCGCTGATACCCCCTAAACATTCCTGAATCCTCCTCCATGTCTGTGCCAGTCTACTTGAACAAAGCTCTATTCATTAAACTTTAGTCGAGACCCCCTCGCACCTGGCGACAGACATCCACAGCTAGGATCCCAATTCTCATAAACTTCTAACAGAAGTTTGCAACATTTTCCCCGTCTCAGCTCGGCCTGTACCAGCACGTGCAAATCAGAAAACCTATTTACCACTTCAGGCCTACAACCCTTTTCGCAGAGGTTTTTATTCTCTTCATATTCTTTCGTGATTTAAAACAACAAGTTAATACCTTAATCGTTTGTTATGAAAACACATCTATGGAATATAAACCTTAACTAATAAACAAAATCATTACATAACATTAGTGCAATCCATGTGTATGCCTAAGCATATATTTCCAAACTCTTCTGGCCTGGCCATGAGGCCTGTTCCCTTCTATGCCTTGCAGCATGACATTTCCCCATTAGCAGCTACATAACATGGATCATGATCAATCACGTCTAATAAGAATACATTTTCCACACATTTCTGCGTCAGTCTCATTACTTATATGAATTTTCTATGTTAACTGCACACGTCTAAGTATAACTGAATACATTTTCAACACCTATAAGCACTTCTATTATATTTGTGCGACTAACTTGCACTTATGGTACACTCGTGCATTTTAGTTCAGTTTGCGCTCTCTCAGTAGCTTAAATGCACAATGTCATCCGCATAGGACAGGTGTGTTAATGACAGTGTACCTAAACGTGGAGGATGTGAGCTGTTCTCATCCAGCCTTGGTGATAGGTCGGACATTAATAGGTTGAACAGGTATGAGGCCAAGATGCAGCCTTGGTTTAGTCCCTCACTTGTTTAGATCTGCCTAGTGAGCTTCTTACCATCAGCTATGTTTACCTGCATCCAGGAGTCAGTATATAGATCCATTATTGATTTCAGTATTGATTCTGGTAGAACCTGCTGCTTCAGTTTACACCATAAAATGCGTGTAGTGGCTCGGTCGAAAGCCGCCTTGAAATCCACAAAGCATAGATGTAATTTCTGTTGCTGCCGTAGGCTTTTGTCTGCAATTAGGCGTAACGCTATAGCATTAGTGATTGTACCTGTGCCCCGGTAGAAGCCAGACTGATTGATGGGGATTATTTGGTTAGCATCGGACCAGCTTATTAAGTCGGCTAAAATCAAGGAGGCATAATATTTAGCCTTAACGGTGTTAGAAGGATCCCATTGCTTGAGTTTAGTTTATTCTCATATTTTGTGAATGAATTATTGACACTGGTCTAGAGCTTTGATTTCTTAACTGCTCTTCCGGATCATTGCAGCTCACTTTTTTGCGTTGCGAGTTTATTTTTTTCAATATCTCTTTACTTGCCTCACTGCCAGGTTGCTGCCCTCTCTGTCAGATCACTTCCCTGTCTCCTCTGTAGTGATTTCTGCCTCTGCATGAATCAGTAGAGCAGGAATCAGATTTAAATGGGGGCGGTCATTTTCTCTTTTGCTGATGGTCATTATAAGGTAGGAGGTTGTAGTTCCTTTGAGATTTTTTGTTTTATTTATGTTGCTCGCGGGGCACACTACTCTACTCGCTC
Organism: Lissotriton vulgaris; assembly: GCF_964263255.1. Taxonomy (NCBI): domain Eukaryota; kingdom Metazoa; phylum Chordata; class Amphibia; order Caudata; family Salamandridae; genus Lissotriton; species Lissotriton vulgaris. The sequence continues at coordinate 55,530 of NW_028244022.1, forward strand.
TAGACTTATTTTCTTCTATTTGAGTTATGTTTAACGAAAGAGCGCTATTCTCAGAACTTAGATTTGCCGTGGCTGAGCTGTTTGGCCCTGGTGATTCACTTAATATTGAGTCTAACAACTCAGATGACCGCGAATAGTCTTTGCAGTGTCCTTCTCCTTCCTCTTTGAGATCTTGATTCTTCCCAGTGGTTGCTAGTGAACGGACTTTGTCATCCTTGAAATTGAAGATTGGGTACGTGTCATTTACCTGTAGTTTTAGTACTTTGTTGATTTGGGGGGCCTTTACAGCTTTCCTGGTGTGTTTCTTTTCTCTTTTCGTTAGAGTGGGAGGGGCGTGTCGCCCCGAGATGTCGATTGTTTCACCATTTGAGTTCGAAAGGCATCATTGTGAGTAGCAGGTAGTAAGGAGGATGTTTATGTGGTGGTTATCTCGTCACTTTTTTCTACATCATTGGTCTTTTTTGTAGTTGCTGAGAGGATATTCTGTTGGGTGTTTGACAGGGCGGGATAGCTGTGGAATACTTTCCCCACTCAGTGCCTCTTTCCTGGCTGCACTATGTGATACTGTAACATGGACTGCCTGTTTGCACTCCCGAAGGATACTTGTTAATATAGCTGCAAGTTCATTTAGTTTTCCGGGATTGGGCAGCAGGCACAATTGAGTGCTTGTACCGGTGTTTTGTTTTTATTTGTTGATAGTTGGCCCAACATTGAGTCGAATTTGGAATTTATAGCAGAGAGGTTATCTGCTATGACATTCATTTTTTTGATTTGGACGTTGAGTTTATCCGACTGCACATTAAGAGCACCAATTGAAGTTTGCAGTACTTTTACTAAAGAAGTGTGCAGATGTGAAAGGACTTCCAGTTGTTTTTTGGATTCTTGGTTCCTCTCCATTAGGTGTTTAGTAGTATTGAGATAAACCTGCTCGTTCCGTTCCGTTGTGCAGACAAATGGGTTGTACATTCTATTTTTGTCTGTTGTGTTTTCCGTGTAAGACCGCTGATCCCTGGTGGCTTTGTTTTTATTATTGACATCATTAGGCTAAATAAAAGGCCTCATTACCTGACTACTCAGGTGAACTTGATATATCTATTATTGTTTGCTGTTGGTCTATAAGTCGAGGTGTCATCTTGTTCCTTGATTGAACCTCTCTTAGACTCTTATCAGTTTGACCCATTTCTTGTACTGAGTTGGTGTATTTTGCCGTTGAGGGTAGGGCGGTACTAACTTAATCTGGTTTCTCCTCTTGACTACTAAACAAAATGTTTATTTTTGTGGTATTGTACAACTTTTGCCTGTTTTCCGGCAAACTCAATAGTTCTACTGTAGTTTGTTGCACTTCCGGACGGGGCGTTGGTGAATTAAAAAGTTGTGCAGAGGGTTTAGAGGTTGTACTTCTTGCCTGTAGTGTGTCCTTATTGTTCAGTATTGATTGAGACTCCATCAAGGATTCACTGAAATCGACTGTATTATAAGTGTCCTCCATGGTACATGGGATGCGCTTCTGTGCTCGGGTGTACTTGCGCTTGCGTGGTTTGCACCTTTTGACCCTGGAAGTTTGGTTTTATAACCTCTTGTTCGGCTTCTCTATCACTGGGATAGCATCTATGCTGGTGCTACTTGTTGAGGCTGCATCCTTGAGGTGCACTTCAGTGCTCGAGTGAACTTGAGCTTAATAATTTGAACGTTGTTGCTCCAGCAGTTCGGTTTTGTAACCTCCTATTCGATGTCTACTTTCACTTGGAGGGCTTCTTTACACCGCTACTGTTAGGAGCTGTGTTCATTGTTGTTACTGTTGCCTTGTGTAATTCTTTGTCTTTGTTCTGCATAGAGGCTAGTTTATGCGGTGTCAGAGGTTTAAGGATCTTCTTCTTGAGTTATGTACTAATCATTGTGTGTATTTGCAATCCTCTGTGTTAAGCCTAAGGCTGCTCGACCACGCTACCCGTAACAGAGCACTTTGGGATTGCATAGCAGAACCCTGTCCAATATTAAGGGAACCACTGGACTCTTTGCACTGTATTTCAAGTTATTGATATATCACATAAAGAGACAACTTTCGACAGGCAGTCTGCCATTTCTACTAATTTTGGCATAGATGGGCCATTTCAAAGTTGTTTAACAGAGTGAATAGTGTCTGTGCCCAAAGGCGTGTCAAAGGCCTGTTCATGCTGATGGTCACCTGCTGATTCTTGGTAGATATGCATATTATGCTATGAACCTACAATGTTGTTGTCAGTGTAACTTAGGTCCACTCATTATCAAAGCATTGAAACAGAAACGCACTTTCAGATGCCTTAAGCCATGCTGAAATGTAATTTTAGAAGTCTGTAAAATGCAAGCAGAAGCAGTAGCCACCTGCTTCCATCATATATAGTATTTGTTCAATGCTACCGCTGTGGCAGAAAATTGTCATTTAATGTGGACGTGATTACGGGCCCGCCTGTTTTGTTAACATCCTGGGCCAGATTTAGCAATTTCTCACGCATTTCAAATGCTGCGCTGCGTGAGAAGGAGAGAGCAGGTGAGAGCCTAATTTACAGAAATATGGCACTCTCCTTCCAGCTTCCTAGCGCTGGTGCTGAAATTAGCTGTTGTGCGCAACAAAGACACCTTTGTGTCATAGTGCCATAGAAACCATTCAAGTACAAAATACTATACGTAGACTAATTGAAACATTTTTCCACTTCGTATGTGTGCTGTAGAGAGCAGCACACATGCAAAGTTGGACAATAAAGGAGAAAACAGTAATTTCTCCTTGATAGCGCCTGGTTGAAGGGTGCGCTATTTTCTTATGCTAAACCCTGCCTACTTTATTTAGTAAATTTGATTTTAGCATCAGAAAAATTGGGTGGTTGCATGGAATGCCCATGCCCCACCCATGGTATGCCCCCTTGGTGCTGAATAGTGCCACTTCTCGTTACTTTCACGTCATTTTCAGAGCTAAACAAGGTGGGCAAATATAATTTATGCTGATTTGTGTCACTTTTGTGACACAAACACAATGTAAAATATTAGTAAACCGCCCCCTTCTGTCTTACCAAGACCTGACTGAAAGAACTAGGCCTGTTTTAACAAACTTAGAGTGTCAGTAAGACCCTAGCTTTTGAACTGCTGGTAAACAAAGTGTCAGAGGCAGTGGCCTCTGCCCATCTAGTGGAGGACCATCCACCCTAAGGAGAGATCCCAGGCTGCTTGTGGAGACAGCTCTCTTTATAGCACAGGAGAGTTGCCAAACAGCTGCCATTTATAAAGCACTTATTGCGCAAGCCTTTTGGATTGAGAAACAAAACTGCCAATATCAGGAGTTTCTTTTCCCCATTAAAAATAAAATGGCTCATTATACAGGGAACTTTCTGTCTACGTGTCAATCAATTCTACATTTTCCCATCTGTGTCCACCAAGGGAAAATGAGTGATGGTCACTCTGCCCTACATAGGGTGTGAAAACTGTCATTGTGACCAGATAGCCCTTTTGCAGACAATCTACAGGTCACATGTTTATAATGGTGGAGCCTATGGAGTGTGTGCTGCTTAAACACTGTGTTTCACTCATCTCTAAATAGAGTCGGATGAGAAACACAGGTTTGGTGAATCCACTAGTTTGGTGGAGTGGGAGCTCAGACAATTTACAATGGTGCTCTCACTCTGCCAAGCTCTAAATGAGGTCATAAAGTCCTCAAAAATGCATGGGTTATTACTTCAACTGTACAAGGACACACAATGGAAGCCTTGCAATTATATCGATTGCTGAACTTTTTGCTGTGTCATTCTCAAACATTTTTGCTTTCACCCTCCTTGGTTCTGAATCTCTTTTTGTTGACTTTTAGGACTCTGTGCACTAACCAGCATCAAAGAACTTATGCTCTCTTGTTAAAACATGGTAGAATTGGCTTCTAGCCAATTGTCATATTTAATTTGCTAGTAAGTCCTTAGTAGAGGTACTATTGGAACCCAGGATCTGTAAATTAAATGCTACGAGTAGGCCTGCAGCAATGATTCTTCCACCCACTTGGGTATCCTTTAAAAATGTCTCAGGCATGCCACTGCAGCCTGTGCATGCAGTTTTTAACTGGAATGTTGGTCTGGCAGAAGAAACCTTTTTGCCAAGCCCAAACCTTCCTTTTTAATAAATATATAAGTCACTCCTAGGGTAGGCCCTGGAGAGCCCAAGGGGCAGGGTGCAGTGTATATAAAAAGTTGGACATGTAATTTTAAGTTTTATATATCCTCGTATTTTCTTTTTCAAAACTGCAAAGCCCACTCTCCCATAGGTTTATGTTGGAATTATATCATTACATTTAATAAGCTGTATCTTAGCCATTTAGTCCCTGGAGCCTGTCTCTGGGGTACATGACTGGGGGGTAGTTGGCAGTTGGGCTTTGTAAATTTCTGCAAGACAGCCACACACACTAGAGAGTTTAGGTGTGCCTAGATGGGCCCTCACTGGCAGAATGGGGTGGGGGGGCGGATCTGAACACATTTCTACTTACACGTGAATAGACTGTATTCTGCCTCCACATGAAGGTCTTCATAGCCCCTGCAGTTAGTCTGGAGTCAGGGCAGGAAAGACAGGAGAATTGAGCACTTCAATAAGAAACCTCAAAAAGCTTCTCCAATATCAAATGAAGCACCTGGCCTAAATACCAGACCTCAGACACCAATTCCTCAGTACACTTCTGGACCTGTGGAAACTCTAGGAGGAGTGAAAAATACTGTGCTGCTGAAATCATGCCACTCTGCTGGGCTACAATGTTGCTGGACTGCTGCCTTGCTGGATTGCTGCCCCGCTGCCCCCTACCTGAGTCAGTGGGATTGGACCTGAGCCCAGGACTCCCACAATGACGCCTGTTCAGAGCCACAGGGACAGACCAGACTCCCAACTATCTGAACCAGCACCCAAATCCAGCTTGCCCAAACCTTAAACCCCAAGTGGGGCCCCAAAGGTCCTGGACCTTTGCATGGCCTAGGTGGAGCTGAATTGAAGTGCGTGGGCACTTTGTGACTGTTAAGGTTTCTGTAGCTGCCAAAACTTTGTTGCTCACACTGCCTCCCAATTTGAAGTTCCATCAACCTAACACTTTGTGCTACAGCATCGACTGCTTGCGGGGAGCTCCACCACGAAGATTAAGCCCAATTGTTTAAGATGACAACAGAATCATCATGCTACATCAATGACTGTCCATGATGCCAGGCCTGTTCTTCGTGCTGCATCAACAACAGTCAGTGATGCATGCCTGATCCTCACAGCCCCCTCCACCATGAACAGGACTCTTTTCATTGGACAGAGAAGGTAACTTTTCTGTGGGACTAAACAGGTCCGTGTATTCAACCCATGGTCCATTGCAGTTGGCCTGAACTTGTGACTTTCTCCTAGTCTCAAACTTCCAGATAGCTGCAAGTGGTGCTTTGGGCTTTTTGGTGCTATTGGAAACCTTTCAATTGCATAGCTCCAGTTCTGCTGATTGGATTTTTATGTGTCGGTCTTTATTTATTTATTAGATTGTGCTCCATTGTTCTAAGTTAGTGTGGTATTTTTCTTGTGTTGTATTTTTATTTTATTACTGTTTGAAAAGCTGCATAAATATTTTGCACATTGCCTCTAAGTTAAACCTGACTGATCTGTGCCAAGCTACCAGATGGTTTATCACAGGTAAACTCAGGGTTGGCTTGTGCCTCACCCTGACAAAAGTTGTGGTTGCTGCTTGAATAAGGTTCCACCTCCCTCAACCAATAACCCAGTTCCTAAAAGTGACATAAAAGTGATACACAACTTTAGAGACATTTACAGTCAAAAGTACTGTTTCTCGTTTAGTTTTTGCCATTTATTGACTTACAGTCCCTCTGCCTCTCTCTATAGCTCTTGGTCTGTTAATAGACCATCTGCTTTGTTAGGTTTTAGATATCTCTCGCAGGGTCAATATCTCTCGCAGTGTCTAAATGTGAGATTAAATAATAATTTTGGCAAACCCATCATATCTCTTCCAGGACTCTATTGTCAAACATGTCACTGTTTGAACAAAGTTAAGGTCAAGTCAGTGTTCAAAACACGGTCTTGAAATAATTTCTACCAGTACTTCACTTTGTTCAATTCAATTCAATCAGCTTTATTTGATTAAGTGTAATAATCATAAAAGCACAATATATACCTACATAAATTTGCAAAAATCATTTAATATCAGTACATTCCAGGTCCAGTACCATTTTAAATTTTTGATTACACCATGATTGAATTCCTACATTTTAAAACATACTTTAAGAATATTAAAACTGAAAGAATCAACTGTTTTCTACTAGTATTTGTAGAAACAAAAATGCGGGACGGAATTTTCTTAAACCGCTTTTTTTTAAGATTGGCAAAATCCACCTTTTCCTATTGCAAGAGAAAAATTTGCAAAAAAACTAAACATAGTTAGTCGATTGGATGGACACATCGTCACATGGACATTTCCATAACTCCTTTGACCAATCATTCTGAGTGGGAAAATTAACAAGCCTGTGACCAATACCCAATCTCAAACAGGTCAACAGAAATCTATCATAGTCTCTTGTAAACATTCCTAAATAAGGCTGAAGTCTATCAGTTGGAGATATTAGTAGTTGGCTTGTACTGACATTTTTTTCAGTTCCATATTTCTTCTCTTATTTTCCAAAAAGTTTAATCAAATAGATTTAAGTTCTTTCCTGTTGACATTTTGTAGGCTAAGGGGCTCCAAAAAATATTCAGGGTGGCCGAGGTTACAAACAAAAATTTTAATATGCTCTAGCCATCTAATATTCAGAGCTCCATCCAATTTACCACAGTCTCTAAGTATCTGTCTTTTAAGCTCCAGCGATTATGAGGTCCAGATCCTGTGCCACAAGAGTACCAGTTGGATTCTACATATATGCACAATGACAGACATGCCTAATTCAGTGTGGCAGATAAAAGCAGAAGTGCTATCGGGGAACAATCAATAAAAATCTTAAAAACCTATTCTCGATATATTATTCTCAAAGCCCCAAATATCTGCCCCATAAGTGGCTATAGAAATGCATTTAGCCTTTTAGATCTGTAATAGGATCTCCGGGGCCCGTTTCCCCAACTTCCTACTAAAATTTAAAAGTTTGGCTACCGCTTTGGAGAACAGTAGTCTCCTAGTCCTGATTGCCTGTGTCCACTTTGTTAAGTTGAGACTCTTCCAGATTTCTTTGGATAGATCAGTGTTGATCAGTGTTGTGTCCAATTCAGATGGTTGTGTTTAGACACTATTATTTAGTCAGCTGCAACATATATCTAAAACAAAATGTAACATATGCAACTCTGGTATATAATAACCGGCCATATAATATTCGTAATCCAAATCATCTGCATTTTTTTATATGCAAAAAAAAATATTTGATTGGTCCTCTGAAACATAGACAAGGGGAATCTTGACAAAACAAAAATATGTGGTTTACTGCTAATCTAAAAGGAATGTAAAAAACACTTTGTGCCATTGAATATAGGTGGCTGACCCAAAACGTAGAATGCTATGGCAAAAACAAAACCTCATATAGAAGTTAGGGGTTAGAACTGTGATATCTTCACTGCCTCAAACCTTCAGGCATCCATGTTCTCAACTTTGGCTAATCACCAGCCCCCCCCCCAAAAAAAAATTATAACATTAAAGTATTAGATTTAAACAGTTAGAAATGGGTTTTCTGGCAGGCTGCCAAGCAGAATCCACCACTCTAGTCAGGAAAAGGGGATTATACGTCTAAAAGAACTGCTGCTCACCCCCTTGGTAGCTTGGTACGAGCAGTTATACTTATCTAAGAGTCAATGGGTAAAGCACTGCACCTAACAAACAATAATAAAGTGAAAACACTACAAGACGACACCACACCAGTTTTAGAAAAGTATGCAATGTTTTTCTATGTAAAACAAGACCAAAACAATAAAAATACAACTTACTGTGATCAAAATATGAATAATGCAAAAATAGACTTTACAGTACCTTGAAGTCGAGAGCTCATTCTGGGGCTATCACAGCATCGTGAGCAAACAAATCCAATGGTTCTGGCCTGTCACGGCACTGCGGGCCAACTACAGTGTCAGTGAGACCCGTAAAACAGTACCTTTGGAGATGCAGGTTGTCGGACCTTGCGGTGATCTCTGGAGGAGCGGCGGCGGCAGGCGTTGGTCCTGGAAGTCAGAGCAGGAGTCATCCAGCCCTTGAGTCACACACATTGCAGGTTGAACTCCATGAGTTTAATATCAGGAGTCAACAGAAGATTTCTGAAAACAGAAATCAAAAAGCCTAGCCGATCACTATAATTCCATTCACAACACTCATTGGGGTTGGACTGGTAGATATAGTAGATGGAAAAGGAGAATTGCTCTTTTTCTTGGTGTCCCCTCACTCACCAGGGTTGCCCCATGGTGACATGCTTCATCATAGGGGCCATCCCAGTCCTCTACGGACTGGGGCGTGCTGCGACTGGCGAATTACGTAGGAGCACTTATAATTTGACTATGTGTGGTGCGGGTGTGATAGTGGAGTAGTCTTGGTTTAAAAATACCTGCCTAGTAAGCTTTCAATAAACTTTATTCCTGCTTCCAGGTGGTAACATTAAAATATGGGGTGGAAATACTAGGATACCTAAACGCAATGTGTCAAGGTGTACCTATCAACTCCTGTCAACATGTTTCGTGCATACCCCAAGCACTTCTTCGGGACTACACAGGGACCAGCCCTGTGTTCGCCACTCCTTAAACGCTACAATGAGCTTTTTAACAAAATGCTGCAATCGACATTAGTGCATGCATATAGTACCTACGTATTCAATTGAATCATGAGGTTCATGTAGTGGGACCTAACTGCACCCCATGGACTCGAAGGGGTTCAGTATCCCAGCAATTTGCTAACAGGATACCTCCCTCTTTTTAGCACCTACTCGCGCCTCTTCGGTCCGAATGTTAATATCAGGAGCACTGGCGTCAGTGCTCCTGATATTAACTGCAGTGCAAAGTTGAGCGGTTCGGCGTGCTGTGGCCTAAGGTTGCGGTGCAAGCAGCAGCATGATGCCAGTCCTCCAGTGGCATTGCTAAGACCAGGGCTGCAGTGCAAAGCAGGGCGGTGCTCATTGGAGTGACGCTGTCCTTGCTGAATTGCTGTCATCAGTAGACCCAAGGCTGCGATGCCAGATGGGGCAATGTGTCCTGCGGGGCCCACTGGTCACGGTGCACGCAGCAACGCTAGTTGACGATTATTGAGTCAATTGTGTTGGTGTCAGTGGGCCAAGTCTGGGGTGTGGGATGAGGCGGTGCATTGAACAACCTATGAGAGGTGCCCTCAAACCATGGTGCATGCAGCGGCATCAATGTCAGCTTGGAGTGGCATCGTCGGTGAGACCAGGGCTGCGGAGCGAAGTAGGACGGTGCTCGTTGTTCTACCTGAGCAGTCTCCATAGGTCACGTTGCAGGCATCAGCTTGGTGACGGCATTGCGCCGTCGTTGGGGATACTAGGGCAGCGGTGTTAAGCGAGGCAGTGGGAGTGCTGTGCCCACAGGTCATGGTGCAAGCAGTGGCTCGGTGACAATGTTGTTGGTAAGACCAGTGTTGCAGTCTGAAGTGTGGCAGTGCCCTAAGCTGTGCCTTCAGGTCACGAAGCTGGCAGCAGCATCGATGACGGAGTCGGGCAGCCAGAACCCAGAAGATATTGAAGTCCTTGGTGTCCCTGAGAGTTTCAAAAGGAAGCACGTTCTACATCAAGCCTGTGGAGATACTTAGGAGGCAGAAAGCACAGATCATTCCTTTCCCTGCCCAAGACAGAAGCAGCAACTGCTGGCCAACCCAGAAAAGCCCTTAGCAAAGCGGTAGTCTCTCCTCACAGCTCGCCCAGCTCTCCTTCCTGACAGGTTCCGTAGTCCAGCAGTAATCTAAAGTGCTGGGGTCAGAGCCCCAATATCTATACCACAATTCCCTTTGAAGCATGTTCAAACAAAGTTTCTCTGATACAGATAATCAGTTCAGCGTGGCTGAGGCAAGGTAAACCACAGGAGCTGGAGACAGCTTTGTGAGAGGCAGCCATAGTCCAATCAGGTGCAAGTGACAACTCCTTCTACTGCTCTAAATGCAGCCAGGTCTATTCAGCCTGGCTATGAGTCACCAAGGAAAGGCAGAATACACCTCAACCACCCTTGAGTTGGTGTACTGTGAATGCACATCCCCTGCTTCTGTCACTAAACCCGGACAGAAAATACACAAAAGACAGAGGCCCACAGAATGGTTATATAAGAAAATACCCACTTTCCAAAAGTGGTATTTTCAAACATATAATATAAAAATCATCTTTACTAAAAGATGTATTTTTAAATCCTGAATTAAGGCATTCTAAACTCAACTTTTCTATCAGTTCCCACCGGCAAGCTACATTGTTAAGTGCTACTAGGCAACTCCAATGTTAACCTTTGAGAGAAATAACCTTTCAACAGCGAAAACGAAATACATAGTATTTCACTATTAGGACATGCAAAAATACACCACTCCATGTCCTACCTTTTAAATACACTGCACCCTGCCCATGGGGCTACCTGTAGCCCACCTTAAGTGACTTAGATGCAAGAAAAAGGAAGTACCTGGTAAGTGGGTTTACTTGCCAGGTTGACTTTTCAGTTAACAACTGCACATAGACACTGCAGTGGCAGGTCTGAGACACCTTTAACCACATGGCTGCTGGGCGTTTTCCCCCCCAGTGCTGGAAAATGCCATTTTAGTGGCATCATGACGAGCTCAGCTCAACATCAGCACACGACACCCGTGGGTGATGACGAGCTGAGCTCGTCATCAGCATCGAAAGGGTTAAAAAGCTACTTGTTTGGGTGGCACAATCAGTGCTGCAGGCCCACTAATAGCATTTGATTTACAGGCCCTGGGCACACAATGTACACTTTACTAGGGACGTAGTAGTATACCAAATAAGCCAGTTATGGAAACTTCAATCCATAAACACAATTTACATGGAGAGCATATGCACTTTAGCACTGAATAACAGTGGTCGAGTGCCCAGAGTCATAAAACCAACAAAAACAAGATCAAAAACAAGAGGTCAAAAATGTTTAAATCTGGGAGTGAACCCGCTGAAAGAGCCAAGTCTTACAGAAACTCAATATATTTGCAGATAATTTTCGGTAAAAAAACAGCTGCGGTGGCAGCATGCCCATCTGTCTTGACACTACTAGTTTAAACTCCAGATCAACAGTGGTGGCTCTTTAAAGAAGGTGTCTTGGCTCTGCCCCCCTTTTCTGCCTAATTATTTTTTGTCATTCAGGTGTATACTCTTGTTCACTAACCCTCATTGTGAGTGAGGATCAAGCAGAGACACAGCACTTTCGAAAGGCCTCTTGCTCTATGTTCATGTGCCTAGACATAGACCTCTCACGGCGTATCTCCTTTTAGCCCTGGCTTTGCAGGCTTTCCACTACCGAGGGACACTCTAACCAGAAGATGCAGGTCATACTTGCAGAATAAATGTAGTCTGGGTGCTTTAGGGTTCATCCCTTGGCCTCCCAAAGCTGTGTGTCAAATCAGCAAGGTTGCAAGGGCACAGTGGACCCCACCTTTCCACTTCGACATACGAAGACGTGGGATAAACAAGCCTTTCTTACCCCCCCCCCCCCCTTGCCCTGTGATGAGTTGGGAGACTTTTAGCTGTCTCTAATCAAATAACTAGTTTGCTGCATTAATATGTCAGGGGCGCATCCAACACCTACCCAAGTATAGACAGTGTATAAACAAAGACCAATGATATGTCCAACTGCAATATAAAATGCCTGGATTGTGCCTTAGATGTCCAAGTATCTTGCACATCAAGTCCTAATAATCATGAACAGGGAAACAGCCTCAGCTGGCCAGATACAGTCTCAAAAGACCCAGTTGCACTCTTCTAATGCCCGGGCACAGCCTCTAAATGGGACACTCTTGAAATGCCAGTTATAACTCCCACAACACCAGGTACTATCATCATATACCCATGCACAACCATCAAATACTAGTCGGCACTATGCACTGCCATTAACGTAGAGAGAAAGCCACAGAGCTCACATACTGCCCATCTATTCTGATCTGCAACATGAGAAGCTACTCGGATACTGAGACGCAAGCATGTTCGCAGTATGACCCAATAGTGGCTTGTATCTTGTGTTGGTGCAAAATTACTAACACATCTGCATATCTCAATCAATATGCTTATCTTGGACTGCGTGTAGCATGCAAGCACTAAATATTGAAAGTCTTCTAACACAATACCTCTATCCAGGCCCAGAGCAGGCATTTTACCTCAGTAATAATATCTCCAGATAGGTCTCACAGAGTACCTCTGTAGCTTAATTTGCGTGTAGCATGTTATCACGATAGAGACACTCATGCTTACAAGGTGCTGCCACCCTGATGCATTAATATATTTATAAAGCAATACATTTGAATCATGAATACTGGTAAATATCTATGTGGCTATCCACAAAACTCTTTGTAGTGCAACTCTACCCTACCCTGGTTTTTATTGCATTCTTCAGAGATTTTATAGTACAGTGAACTTTTAACCACGCTTGTAGTGTGGCCTCATGCACCACTTCTGAAACAACCACAGAGTATTCACAAAACCCATCACTTCTCTCTTTAACCTGCAGGCAACAACTTATTAAGGAAGCTTGGAGATTCAGTGCCCCTGATGCGCTTGTTGTGTGTATGTGTGTGTGTGAGTGCGCTGGCACTATGGCACAAATGCCCACGCATATGAACACATACCTATATCTTGTGCACAAGTATACTAACCCTATAAGCTATTTAACTGATATATGAGCCTCTAACATGCATGCTACACAGAGATCTCTTTTACAGATGTTGAATCCCCTGAGATACAACATTGGAATTCCACCTGTAGCCTACCACATGGGCAATTCTTTGAAATGAGTTCAGCTCACTAAACTATGACAGGCTCCTTGTATGCTCTGCTGGTCCGGGTCAGTAGAAACTGTGCACCACGAGGGCCCTCTAAATATCTCAGGACTGGAGTTATAGCTCCTGATGCAGGTCATTCCTTGACAATGGGTGAGTATTGGGATGTCAGTGTCTCATTTACACATCACTGCAATATCACAGTGAGTGCCTTCTTGGAGACTTTAGTTCGTCATTTCTAAATGAATGTAAGTGTCTCATTTCTAATTCATGAAGCATGACGTTGCCAGCTCACAATAAGTGAGTAATTGTTACATCACAGTAGATCAGCCACAACCATAAAATAATACGTAGTGAAGTGTGGCTCAATGATTAGAGCGGTAGACCCTGATGCAGAGGTCTAGCCGGGGCCAGGTTTCAATTCCCCGCCTCGGCGAGTCTTGGGCTCAAAATTCCACAGACCTGATCATTCTCGCCTCAGTGCCTATTCCAATCATGGAGTCCCACTCTGCAACTCTGGGCAATAGCTTGCTTAATCTCCACAATGCCCCCACAACGCTAAGAATGCCTGGCCTCCACCTTGGGGGTGCCCAGGAGTGGACGCCTCAGAGGGAAAGCCAGGATGGGTTCCACAGCGGTATTCGTACAAGCGCCTTGAGAACCTTGCGGGTGAGTAGTGCGCTATACAAGTATCAATTTACATTTACAATATTATACCATTAAGCATAGCAATGCAACATTAAGGTAAGCGCCTCATTGCCATATCACAGCAAGTGCCTACATTTTTCCCTGGTGTAATGTATGTACTTCCTAAGCATTATAAGATCTTTACTGCCATTTCATGATGCGTATGAGTTCCAGATAACTGCAAGCACTGCATTCTCAGATCATTATAAATGCATCAAGGTTGATAGATTTCCAGGTCACCTTTTTCTCTTTCCTCAAGAAGCTCTTCTTACCTGCCATCGGCAGGTAGAGGCCACCCTAGATAAGCCAGGAACATTTGCTTTCTGGGGCTTTGGATATGCAGTGTAGATATCTGGCTTTCTGCATTTGTGCCCTGGCTTCATCTGAAGCACCAATTATACCTACCACATCCTCCCTGTGTTTTCTATGGAACCTCACTCAATAGAGCCCCAGGAAACAAAGACCTCCCCGACGGCTCAGTTGACCACCTTGAGGTACTGACGGAGAGAGCGGGCCTCCCTTTCACCCTGACAGTTGCCAAGTGAGGTAAGGCAGCTTCCTTGGAATGTCAAGACGCCATTTAATGTAATTGGTGATAGCAAAGGAAGAACTGTACATACCTACAAAGAGGTGATTTGGTTGTATCGTTTCCAACCATTTAAATTGCATTATGGTTTAATATCACTATTTTTCTTTTTTGGTTTCACAATTTGCAGTAGCATACTTTGGTGGGTCTTGATGAAGGCACTAGACAGAACGTTGTCTTATTGTGCTGAAAAATGTTGACCACTGTATAAAGAATTCATAAGACAGCTATTTGGAAAAACTGTCTTTTCTTGCACTGTCTGTTTTTAATTTGAATTGTGAGAAACAATATTAAAACTGTGGTTTCCCATCAACTCAATTTTAATCTTCACTTTACACCTATGCACTGCACTTAGTCCCCTACACTTCACTACTCTCATCTACTAGGAGTCATATGAGAACATCCTCGGGCTCCCCCTCACTATGATAGGGTTGTATCCCTTAGGGTCACCAGTGTGACTATAAAGAGGAGACCCAGAAGATGAAGCATGTCACCATCTTGGTGAGTGATGGGAATCCGTAAAATTAATTTATATTTTTTCACATTTCTTCCTTATTAGTTGCGGCAAGTGTCTCAGTGGTGTGTTTTTTCTGCAGTTCTTGCAGTATATGGAGTAGCTCTGTAGACCCATGGATACTCTAGGTATTTAAGTACTGTAAATTGGGGTGAGGTATCGAGGCTAGTCTTTAAATATTGCCTCAGACCCTCCATAAAATATGTGTTGTTCTCACTGTACAATAGAACCAGTTACATTACATGAGAGAACTGTTACAAAAATGGAACAAACAAAAATAGCACGCCATAGAATCAAAACAACGCAGTCAAAAGGAACACAAAATCAAACACAGCAAGCACAGAATGTACAAACAAAAATATAAATATATATGACAAATTTACAATGACTAAAGAACTTCTTGGCGAAAAATAGCAGGCCATTGAATCAAAACAACACAGGCAAAAGGAACACAATATCAAACACAGCAAGCACATAATGTACAAACAAAAAGTATAAATATATATGACAAATTTACAATGACTAAAGAACTTCCTGGCGGGGTCTGAGAAGGAGGGAATTAGTTCTGAAAGTGTCTTTGGAATAGAAGAGATTTGAGGTCCGCTTTGAAGATCTGGATGGAGGTGATGGCACAGAGCAAAGGAGGAAGTGAGTTCCAGATTCTGACCGCATTACCTGAGAACGATTGCACAATCAATTTTTCCCTTTTGAAGGAGGGGGGCTCAAGTAGGCACTTTTCCGCATTCCGAGAAGGTCTTAAGCCTCCAGACAATTTCATTTTATTCGCCAGATAGCGAGGGGAGGAAGAGTGCAAAGCTTTGTAGGTGATGCACGCCACTTTGTAAATAGCTCTACCCTCTATGGGAAGCCATCGGAGAGAAGACAGGATAGGAGTGATGTGGTCACTTTGTTTGGACCCTGAAATGAAGTGAGCTGCTGAATGGAGGACGGATTTGAGGGGGAAGAGGTGAGATTTGGGAAGGCCAGTCAGTAGAGAATTACAATAATCCAGTATAGAGAGAACTAGCGATTGGACCAAGGTTTTTAAGTCATTCTCCGGGAAGAACCGATGAATCCCCCATAGAAGGCGCAGCTGATAACGTGTGCTCTTGGCAATGGAGTTGATGTGTGAGATTAGGTTGAGTCTTTTGTCAAGTATGACACCTAAGGATTTAGTGCAGTCAACAATGACGGGTTTACTGTTGAGCAAATTCAACTGATCCATCCAGGATTTAACAGGAGGCGGGGAGAGAGAGCTAGATAAGAGGAGGAATTCCATTTTGGAGGGATTGAGAATGAGTTGGTGAACTAACATCCAGTTGTGAATAGAGTTTGAGAGTAGAGTTGAGTATTGAGAGATCATGAGAGGAAGACACCTTGAGGTAGATTGGGGTGTCATCTGCATAGAGATGGAACAGGATTCCAGATTTGCTTAGGAGGTTCCCTAATGGTTCCAGATAGAGATTAAACAGAGTGGGAGCAAGGATAGAACCTTTAGGGACGCCTTGACCAACCACCAGTGGAGACGAGAGACTGTTCACAATCTTTATCATTTGGGATATGTCCGAGAGGAATGAGGCAAACATTTGAGTACAGTGCCTTACATGCCCATTCTCTGTTGAAGAGTGTTAAGGAGGGTGTTGGGATTAACAGTGTCAAAGGCTGCAGAGAGTTCAAGAAGAATCAGAAGGCACGATTCCCCCAAATCGAGTATATGCAGCACATCATCGATCAATCGCAGCAGCAGGGCTATTTCAGTGCTATAATTTTTTTTTTTTAAACAGATTTTATTGACTGAAGGCACAGGAAAACATGTGCACTGCTCTGTAAGCCAGAAGCCAATGCCAGAATCATAGTACATTGTCTACTTCAGTAGTTTACATACGTGAATACTTAAACTGTAAAGGAACAACTTTACCCCCCACCCCCCTAATTGCTGCAGCTTGCTCAACCCACACAGAGTGTAAAACACCGACAGTATCAGCCATGTACATTAAACACAGTCTAACCATCCTACCGACAGTTCAAATGGAGGGCAGTGCGGCAGCGTCTTCCGGTGGTAGGTCCAGCTCCAGGCCCCGATAGTCCGCCCACCGTTTCCAAATCTTAAAATGCTTCCGAGGGCAACCCCTGGCCATAAAAATGGGCAACTCAAGCCCCATGTCTAGTCCATTTTTCCAGGCCGCCAACGGCGGAGCCTTCGATGCCTTCCATGCTTGTGCAATGTCTCGTTTTGCCAGCGTCAGCCCCAGCAATAATAAGTGGCGTTTGCACCTGTTGCCCCCTATTCCAGCCAGAACATGGAGCAATGCCAATTGAGGGTCCCTCTGAAGTTCCCAAGCCAGGACCTCCCCCAAACAGCGGAAGACCCCATTCCAGAATCGCTGCTGCACCCCACAGTCCCAAACCGTGTGAAGTAATGTGCCCTCTGCGCTCCCACATCGTAGACAGTCTGGAGACACTACCATGCCCGCCCTCCATAAGAGTTGCCTAGTGTAGTACGTGCGGTGGAGGTACCGAAAATGAATAAGGCGTAGGCGCACGGAGATAGCCGCCCCCCTGGGACTCTCTAGGGCCTCCACCCAATCTTCCTCGTCTAAGTCCCCAACATCCCATTCCAATGCAGTTTTAAGCCGCTGCAGGTCAGAGGAGCAGTGCCGTACAAGAGTTTGATAGATGCGGGACACCTTCTTATCTGGCAATTCCCCCATGAATAGTTTGGCTTCCAACGGACTGAAGTCAGGGATGTGGTCCACCCCAGCTATATAGGGCAGTAACGCGTGACGAAACTGGAGGTATTTATAAAACTGGGTACGGAGCATCTCAAATTCTGGCCGCAGGGTGTCAAACGACTTGAGGACGCTGTCGGACATAACATCCCCCAGAGTCGAGATGCAAATCGCATCCCAGCTTCCAAATCCCATCAGAGCATCCATCTGGGCAACCTACCATTACGCCACAGCGGGGTTTCCCGAGTCAGCACGCCCCACCAGCCCATGCGGCGTAGGGCCTGCCTGCAGACCAGAAATGCTACCTGCGTGACCGACGGTATGGTCCGCCGACCACCGAAAGCCTTTAAGTTGGGCGTCTATATACACCCATGCAGCCAGGGGCTCCATTGCGAGAGCAAATAAGTATGGGGAGAGAGGGCAACCCTGCCGCGTCCCGCGTCGGATCGGAAAGGGGCGAGATACGCATCCACCCACTCGCACCGCCGCTGTGAGATCTGTGTACAGCAGCAGAATGTAGGCCAGAAACTGTGGGCCTAGGTTCAGGCGGCCCAACAGTGCGAACAGGTACGTCCAGCTCAGGGAGTCAAATGCCCTGTCCATATCTGCCAGGAACAAGGCCGCTTGCTCCCCCAAATGCCTCCAGGCCGCAACCGCCACCTGGGCTCTCCGGATATTGTGGCGGGTTCAGTGCTACAATTTTGAATAAAGCCAGACTGGAACATGTCAAGGAGATTATTGTCCATAATGTGTTGGGAAAGTTGTTTTGCAAAGCATTTTTCTGTGATCTTTGAAAGAAAAGGGAGATTGATGATGGGGCGGAAGTTATTGAGGTTATTTGCATCTGCAGAGGGTTTTTTAAGAACCTGTCCTGTTTTGAGGACAACTGGGAGGAATGTGCCACATTTAATATCACACAGCACATTACTCTACTTTTCATGCACTGGCGCACTTTTGGCTGCCTAGCACCATAGCGCAAGTGTGCCTGAGTAGTAAGCAGGATTGCTTTTGTGCAGGAGACCCTTCCTGCACAAAACAATCATTAGAGGTATTTTCTTATTTCTATGTGTGCTGCAGAATACAAAAAGAGGAAAAAACAAGGAGAAATGAAAATCTTTCAATATGCCTCACCTGGGGATTCATAGCATGTTGACACATTCCTGGGTCTACCACTGATGGGAAATCTGTGAATGTGCCAAAATTCCTGGGTGGATGCGCAGGAACACCCATGCTTCCCCCATATAATGCCTCTATGGGGCAGGGTAGTTGAAGGCAGCTGTTTGTGCTACCTTGCGGGATTCTAGATTTATCAAGCAGGGTTGCAAGAGGTGGTCTTTGCTGGCTTGATGAATCTGCATTTGTTGTTGCCTCATCCTTATGACCCCCTTGCATGGCGCGAGGGGAGAGTAACACAATGATAAATATACTCCCAAGTGGTTATTAAAATAAACCTATATAAAGGAAAAAGAAAAAGGGGTGAAAGATATGGAAGGATTATTTACAAGAGTTGTGAACAAACTTGTTATTTTATTATTATATCCCACTAGAGGTCCCAAATAGCTCATTCTGGCTTTTAATAGTATAAATGTTCATAAATATTCATTATTGGACAGACCACTCCCTTATCATGTCTCCAGGAGTGTCAATGCCCTCTCCTCTGCTACAGAAATGAGTGTGTGAATCCTTGATGAGTTTCAATCGGGCTGGTTCCTGGAGATGTACTTGAGCCCCCTAGTGCTTGGAACTGAGGAAGTAGCTGGCACGGTCTCCAGCAGTGTACAATAATCACCTGAAAGATGTCAGAATGGAAAAAAGTTCCTTGTGAGACGAAAGAAAACATCAGATCTATGTGGACTTTCTCAATGTTCGTGAGGTCAAGAGGAGCCCCAAAATTCTTGATGATACCACCCTGCTTGCCCTCTCAAAGCCTATAGAAGAGGGATTTACCCTCTTAGGTATGCTTAACCAGCCAGAAGATCTCCATGAGAGCTTCCTTTCAATGTCGGATGTTTCAGATGTTTCTGAAGTGCCAGAGGAATAGGAAGAGGAAGTGGACCCAGACCACTGGATAACATGGTGGGCTCAGACCTTGAGTTAGAGTGTGAGGGTGAGAACGAAATTGAGAGTCACAGCAGTCATCTTAGCAAAGTACAATGTGAGATGGTGTCACTGAGCCCTAATATCTATAACCCTCAGCACGACCGATGACAGAGCCTATCCTACAGCTCCTTCTCTGTTCCTAGTCTTGTCCCTGTGCTGCTCACCAGGGCTAAATGGCTCAGTGATCATTGTGTTAGGCTTAGGCCAGGCCAAAAAAACTGCAAAACATCTGATCTCTGCTAGGAATGAGGAAATCTCACCTGTGGCTTTACAGAGGGTGCTGCACTGTTCAAAATGTGATTGTGCATAACAAAGCTATTTGTCTGTCCTGCTTAAGTGAAAAAATGCCAAGCGGACTCCCAAGGAGCTGTACCAGCGAAATGAATTGTGAAATTACAGAGTGGAAGGGTCAATTAAAAAATTGAATAGATGAGGGTTTTTCCACCATGGATGGCCAATAAAAGAGCTACACTCATGTAAATGTAATCCATTTGAGATCCATTATTTGGTATGGTATATCTGACATTCCTCAGAATAATTGTATAATCTGCCATCATTTTGGCAGGCTTCATAATGAAGATGATCCTTAATCAGTGTGTGTCACTGAAGGGTGTGCCCAGTATCTGGTTAGTGCCAGTTTTGGAGGTAGAACGCCTCTATTGCATGTGACTACACACTTCCAGAGATGGATGATAAAGGAGTTTTTTCTCAAATTTAACATTCAAAAGCAGCAGGGGAAAATGGACTACCAGTGAAATGTTGTAAACGTTTCTTCTGTAATTAACTCCCTGTTAGAGGACTCTCTTTCCAGTTTATTGGCTGCAGGTACAGTGCAGCTGTCTTAGGGGCTGTGCTTCTTTTGAATTTGTTTGGCAATGCAATGCCAGCATGTCAATAGATCTACTCAACATTGACTATGAAACTTGAGAAAATGGTGTCAAAAACATTATAGCAAGAGTTGGTCCTCTCCTTTGAAATACAGGAGCCAAAAGTGATCTATTTCTATTGATAGAGGGGTGGATTATTTTGCTACCATCTTGATTCCCACAACCATGTTCTTGATCAATGCTGATTAACTAGGACTTTTTGCAGGGAGTTTTAAGGTGTATGAATCTGTAGTCCCGCCTCACCTGAGCTCAGGTTAAACAACAAGGATGACGGTGGCCCAATTTGACTTGAGGATTCATTAAGTGTAACCCTTTTTCATTGTTGAGTGAGTAATTAGAAGTTTTCATTTCTAGTTTGGAAACTATTTCAGTTTTAAAATGAATCCTCGAAAAATCGAGGTTTTATGGGAATATACTCCTTATTATGTCTTACTTTCTCCCGTCAAACCTAGAGCAGACCTACGTGTTATCTAGATGTTAATATTTTGCAGTGCCAAGATATGTCGTATTGCTTAAGCAATTCTGATTATGGTCCCTATTGAAGTTGTCTCGTTGTTTATATTCTCTGGTTTCATTATTTAATTAAACAAATTAGCATTTAAAAAAATGTAGTCTTGGGTGGCATCAAACCACTTTTCTCGTTTGTATAATACCACATGTTAAAGATTTAGATGCTCAAAGATTTAGATTTTGCACTTTCTGTATTTCCTGAAAACTGTTATTCATAAGAGTATCATAACATTGAATAGACCCTGTTTGAAATGACCATCTTTTGTATGATGTACCCCCAGATTTTTGCCGTCACAATTTTTTTGTGGCTGCAGATCTCTGTATACCTCACCCTGCTAACCAGTAATAAAGTGCCTGTGCTTAACCCTTTCAACATGATGAAATTGCCATAGCCTTGATTGGCCTATTTAACTTACCTATAGGTCCCTAGTGTATTGTACAAAATGTACACAGGGTCTGTGATCTCAAAACCAGTAGGCTGCAGAATCCACTCGGCCACCCAAAGTAGTGACTATGTAAACACGACTGCAGGCCTACCCTCTGTAACTTAAAAGGAAGGGGTCCCCTGCATAAGGATAACTTGACAAGAGCAGGGATTAACACAAAGAACATCTAAATAAATATCTGAATTAATTGAATATACAAACAAATTATGGGCACACAACAGTGTTGACTAATTGTAATAATCAAACAATAAAACCACAGTACAAAACAATTTAAAAACTGTGGGCCTCATTTATGAGACCGTGCGTCACTTTTACGCCGCCGGTGCATCACTTTTTGTGACGCACCAGCAGCGTAAAAAATGTACCTTGTTGCACCATATTTACAAAGTGACGCATCTAGGTAGATGCGTTACTTTGTAAACCCCTGTGCTACATTATACCTGTGCCAGGTATAATGTATGAAGGGGGGGGCGTTCTGACGCAAAAAAGGGTCATAGAAGTGACGCCGTGAAATCTATAAGATTTCACTGTGCCACTTCTAGGACGCAAATGCATCAATTTCTTACGCCTGCCTCACAGCAGGCTTAAGATTTCATTTCCTTTCACAAGGGGCTTGTCCCAGGTGAAAGGACACATTGCTGGAGTTGCGTCACTTTTGTGACACACTCCAGCAATGCGTCACTTTTGCACCATACAGATACGTCAGAAATACTGACGTATCTGTAACTCCTTGCGCAATGATGCGTCATACTGTAAATATGATGCATCATTGGTGTTGCAAGGAGGGGGCAATGAAAAGTGATGCATCGCTCTTTTCACGCACCGATGCGTCACTTTTCATAAATGAGGCCCTGTGTATTTATATCAAAAGTAGAAAAACGTTTATTTAATGCAAATTGCTGAACATATCAAAACATACTCTAGTAAAACTATTTTGCTGACATATTCGCACTCATACTTGTGACAATATATTCTAATGCTGCTTGATGTCCATAAGTGCTATGTCTGAAGGGTATAATCAAACATCAATATCTAAGGTAGACACAAGTCAACATGATATTGCTAATTTTCAATTCTGCTAATTCATAGGCGAATGAAAGCCACAAGACATAGTAGTGGACATTTGCAACATCTAAGGCTTCCAGTATAATGATAACAAGCATGGTCTGACAAAAATAGAACCATCCATCGAGCTTGTCACAGCTTCATGTATAAAGCAATTGTCCCCTTCTTTCGAAAATTGCAATCACATCAAAACTAGTTATGGGCAATGCTTTAAATGGGCAGGTGCTGTCTGGTACTGAGTACCTGTACTTCCTTGATTTGAAAGGAAGAACACCAGCACTTCTCTGCAGTGCACCAATACATTCAATGGGGGAGTATCGGCACTTCTCAGGAGCTAGTAGGTACTCTAAATAGTGAGTGCCTGCACTTCTATAGTTCCAGTTGAAGCACTGGTTTCAAACATCACCTAATGAACCTTGAAAAAGATGGAACAGCGAGGAATATCGCTGGTAGAGCAGGGCCCAGACTGTGGAAGAGACTCTCTCTCCATGCCCAAGGGCTGCGCCCAACTACTTGCAGTTTAGAAGCGTTGTGAAATGTAAATGTTATATTTTAATCTGGATTCATACTGATAAAAAGAAACTCTATATTCACTGTGTGCTGTGCCTTTATTTGTACGCCTTTTGTATTACACGACTCTCTGTCTAACAAATAAAGAGTATGTCAAAACTTCTATAGTTGTCTCCCCCATCAACACAAGAGGATTCAAAAATGCAATTACTGCATAGTGGTGAAATTGCTACTGCAATCCATAACCTTTAGGTGAACAAAACAACTGTCAATGGAGACCACAAATTGAGGTTAGAATTTGCTTCAAAATGTCAACAAAAAGAAGAAAAAAAACAAGTCTGTTGTTTTGTGGCGCACAAGCTGTGCACAACCACATATGCGAGCACGTTATAGCTGTACCTCCCTGTGTGATTAGCAGATAATAGCTCCCCTGGGGAGTCTCCCAGGCATTCTTCTTGCCATGGTTCTCTGATACAGGAAGATAAATATTCATAAGCGACTAGATTCAGCCACACACGTGATCCAACCAGTCATCTGCCGTCTAAAGGATTAATTATGACATCTGTGTAGTCTATCTTTTGGAACTGTAAAGTCTGGCACTCCAGCACATTTGTTTTCTTGGTGCACAATCCAATCTGTACTTCAAAAACATTCTGTTATATCATTATACATACACACGCGCGCAACCACACACACACACACATATATATTTACTGTGCATTTCTAAAGGACAAGAGGTGCTATAGGAAAGTGCGTGCTTTATAAATGGTGATTTTACGTAAACCTCATATCCCAATTTGTATTGTTTCAATTAACCTTTGATCATTGGTAAGACAAGCAGGACCATTCCCTGAGTGTTAATTGCCAGCTGTTGGCATTTTTAAGCAGGGTGGGGAACACTATGCTGCGGTTTTGAGGTCTGTGTAGGCCTCTTTTGCTGCTAGATAAGTGGGGTCTTGTCGGAGGCTGGCAGCAGGGGCTGTGGTCCTCTATCACCCCCTCGCCCCATCAGGAGCCAGCAGTGGCGTCCCCTTTCCAAACTTGGGCTAACATACTGTCATAGGGGCCGGCTTGGCTGGGATACAGGAGGTCAAATGTGGTGGCGGCAAGGGTTTTCATCCCACCGGTAGGGGGCCAGCAGTGGCACGTGCTGGGTAAACAATTGACTTCTTTCATTTGGCTGTAATGCCAGTAGACAGAAGTTCTGATGGTCCATTTAAAGAAAAATCTGAAGAGGCCTGCAGTATCGCCAGGACACAAAGATGAAATAAAAAAGGCAGATGAACTCTCTTATTTGGCAGACATTTAGCCCCACAGTATCACATTATTGTGACCTTGCTCATGAGTCTTAAGTCTAAAAGTCCATTTTTGTTCCTTGTATGATAAGCGTTTCTGGATGTCTGAACACTAATGAATCATTTCCAGGACAATACCAGTCATATCATAAAAACTGGGTTGTCATCTTTGTAGCTGAACGTTTACATTGATCACAATGATTTACATTGATTAACAACAATTTCTGGATGTTATTGATGAATTATTCACTCAGCTCTTCGTGATCCTGTCTACTTCCACTAGACAACATGAAGGGCAACTGCCAGTTGCAAAGAAATTCCCTGACTTCAGGGCAGAGAAAGGATCTCCAGTAAAGAGCACCCCAGAAGAGCCTGCTGGGCATCGCAGTGCCCGCCCAACGAGGAGCAGACCTGACGATGAAGCATGCCACTTTGGTGGGTGAGGGTCTAATTATCCTATTGAGGATATATCCAGTGATCTGGATTTGGTACTAGTTAACTAGCATTTGGATCGAAGGATCCCCACAACGGAACTGCATACTAATATTGTGAGGGAAAAGGTATATTTTGCCAGCTCGAATTTGCAGTTTTAAAACAGCACACTCAGGCTGCTGGGGCAGGCCTGTAGACTTGCTTTGTATTGGCACATTAGTGGTGGCACAATAAGTGCTGCAAGTATTTAGGAGTCCAAGTACAAGAACTGTGGCCTGCTTAGCCCCTAAGGGTCCTACTGTTCAGAGTGCAAACACCAACATCACCAGTTCAAGAAACATGAGAGGGATCATGCAGAGATTATGTCCTTTTCACTGATTTCGTCGCTTTTGCATCGGTATGGCCAAAAAAAGAAGACATTTGTTATATCCTCAGTAGTACATTTACATGTAAACCAGCCTAGGTCCTTCGAGATGCTCAGCCAGTGTGAGAGATGGTATCAGAATGTTGGTGTGACTGTAATGAATGGAATGTCTGGGTGCCTGTGTGGATGAGTGGCGAGAGCTAGAGATGGGCAGAGCAGCTAGGCAGACTGCTCCTGGTAGGGCTGGTACTTGAACAGAGCTGACGGGGCTTGAAACCTATAAAGAAAACTTGGAAGGACTACAAGGCTAAGTACAGGGTACAACATTATTTTGGCGACGAGGATGGGATTATTTTGTCAACGAGCGAACCTGGACCCAAGCGTACTTAAGGAAAGTACAGAAAGAAAGAGTCTACAATGAAACTACAATAAGCAGATACCACAAGAAACCAAAGAAACTACAAGAACCAAAAGTGTATTTTCAGGCAAGCCAGCGCCAGCTCCACCAGTGTCCTTTTCAATGGCCAGCCCCACCTACCAGTGTCATTACCAACAAACACTAAAGCCTGGAAATACTCCTCAGGATCATCATAAAGGTTTCAGTGAGTTGGAGGTGTAGTTAAACTAAGGCCACTTGTAGGTGTTCCAGCCACAACGCATTCTACGAAAAGGATTCAGTGAGTTGGAGGTGTAGTTTAACTCGGCCATATGTAGGTGTCCCAGCAACATAATTTTCTACAATAAGGTTTGGTGAGTTTACGGTGTAAGTTTCTTTACTGACACATGAGGGTGATCAAGCTACAAAGATCTGTGAAATTTACAAGAGTACAATCTTCCACAAAAGCGGTGTGGTGTTGCTAAGACTAGTGCTTTGGTCTCAAGGAGAGGACACTTAAGTGTTGGAGGGGATGATTTATTAGGGGCAGGAGGGGCCAGGGGGACTCAGTGCAGCAGCTTTCAGAAGCCGCGCTGGCGAGACCGTGAGTGAGAACTAAGGGGAATAGAACGGCTTAATTTGCACCGGGGCAGACCTGGACCTCTTGCTCTAAAACAGGAAAAAACAAGCATATGAGCCTTGGAGACTGAAGCTTGGAGTTTGTACAATTTATTTGAAGACACAGCTTCTAGAAATAAGCAATGATAGCATAAAAAACCATATAGTACTTGGTCCTGTAGCCAGCATTCTCTTGAAAGTCACATGGACCAGTTTGAGTTTGCAAAGTACATTTTACAGCTGCTATGAGAGAGAGAGACTATACTTTAAGAACACTGGTGAGGCATGAGGCATATTGCATAGAAGAGGTTAAGCACATATTATTGGGTACACTCACCACTGCATGTATGATGTCCTGAAAGTATAAGTTTAAAAACCTTC
Organism: Lissotriton vulgaris; assembly: GCF_964263255.1. Classification (NCBI taxonomy): domain Eukaryota; kingdom Metazoa; phylum Chordata; class Amphibia; order Caudata; family Salamandridae; genus Lissotriton; species Lissotriton vulgaris. The sequence continues at coordinate 81,952 of NW_028244022.1, forward strand.
AAATGCAGTGGAGATAAAACAAAGTCAGAGAAAATATAACATTTCAAATAGTGAAATATAACTTTAGATGCAACAAGGAAAAAGCATTTCATTACAGCAGAATATACAATGGAGCAGAATCTAAGTACATGAAACCTAAGTACATGAAACAAGGGCTATCTCGAGTAACCCCTGGGAAAAACTCTTGTCCGCCACCCATGTGCTGACGGGGAGTAGTTCAACGATAATCTGGTGGACCACCCTTTTATACTTGTTCAGGGGTGAGGGGCCTATGGTCACGTTATATTACGTCACCTCGAACCACATATCCTTCTATCGCCTCTCACGCCCCTGCCTGGTGACTTTCCCATCATTAGTGTAGATGTGACTACCTTCTCGTAATTGTGTGGCACGTATGCTAGCCTAGACTGAGTTCCTGCCATACTGACTGGAAGTTTGTCATTAATCAGAAATGTGTTATTATTGCTTTGAAGGGTTCTATTCATGTGTCAATCAGGCAGTCTGCGATAATTTTTCGCCACACTTATCCTCAGTTTATCGGATATCTTGCTTGACGTAGCTGTGGTGGGAACTTCCCTTATCCTATTCATGGCTTAGGTGGGGGACGTGGGGCATGTTGCAAGATTTATAGAGGAACTTGACTTCTACAGTGTGTGCGAAATATACAATGAGGTGGGGGCCTGGTAGGAGTGCTGAGCCTTGCAGACAAGAGCAGCTGGGTGAAGCTTGGGTCAGACCTGCTTTCTGCTTCTGCTTAAACTAAGAGAAAATGGCAGTGCTCAGGGCAACGTAACTGAGGCCTGTAACCTCCAAACAGCAGGGCCCACACAGGGGTCATGTTGTGCAGGTGACAGGTGTGTCCTTGGATAGCTGTGCAGCTAAAAATTCTTACTCCAACATTCCCCCCTCAAGTTCGAAATTCGAATTTAATCAAACATCTTTAAACACCATTCGAACTGCATACTTAGCTGGAGATGGGGGGTGGCCAGGGCAATTTTATGAAGAATTTGTTCCCAAACCCTCTTCTGGTCCAATCTCTTACACATGGTCTCATAGGGAGGTACTGACTTTCAGAGGGGACCTGCGCTGAGTGAGGGTCAGGGATGGTACGCTCTATGTTCAGCACTGCTATCTCTACATCTTCCCCTTGTCCCATGCGTGTACCTGTGTAGTTCATCTTAACTATCTTAGACCTTAATCTTCTAACATAATGCAACATAATCTGTGTTCAAAATTACACAACCACAACCACACATAATATAGGCATTATAAAATTTAGTACTGCAGATAGCCATGAAGGCATCCAGTCCAAGTTGGACCAATTACTTAAAACATCTGCTTCTGCACTTCCATCCTCAGGCCTCTGTCTCCCCAAATTGTCCAAGTCCTCAATGGCCTTTGTAAGTGTTCCGTTATCAGCATCATCGGCCAAAATGAAGACACAGCAGGACTATTTTCCCATTCTGTCGCATCCACCACTAGTCATCGCAATTAACTTGTCTAGAACATAGCGTTGTTCCAGAACCATTAGTCTCAAAGGTCGTAGTTCTTCTTCCACGTCGTTGAACCCATCACAGGTGTTGTTAACAAGCTGCATCAGTTCATATCTCGTTACTTGGAGCCATTGAGCATTGGCTTTTGTCTGGAACATGGGGATAACTCCCCCAAAGAAAAGTTCAGCATCATTGAAATCTTCCGGAACCTGATGGAATGTGTCATCTGAGGAGTACTTATTGACTTCTCTTTTTCGGTGGTGGGGCAGGGTGACATCACCTGCCATTGGGTGTGTGTGGATGTGGGAAATGTGCGTTCGCTGCTGGGACGACGAGATGCCATTCATGCATCGTCAAGATAGAACAAAGTCCTTGCCATTGGGGAGGCAGCTGCAGATACAGATTTTCTCCGCATATCCAATAGATGCCAATGAGGATGGACGTGCTGTACTTCGAGTCCGAATTAGTACTAGTGCTCTTGTAATTGGCATTCCTGCCCACAGGTACCGTTCCATTACCTAGGAAGCAAAGGAGAGGAGACTTTAGCTTGTATTCTTTTTCCTGTGTGTATGGTGTACCCTCACTGGACGTGTATCTTCTAGTTTCCCTACCCCATATCTCATCACACTCCCTTTCTGTCTCCACATTTAAATTATGTTTGTGCTCTTGTCCTATAGCTGTGCTACCTAAGGAGGCTGCCTTACATATTATGTCATGTGGACCATTCCACTTATTGTCGAAATAAATGTTGGCCTTCAGGTGCAGGATATGTCTCCACTGACAAGGGCATGTGTCATGGGTGTTGTTACATCGGTGATGTTCAGGTGAGTGGCATTTGGATGGGGGTGTTGGGAAGGTGAAGTACCCTATTTTCTTATAGTGATGTTCCCAATCCTGCATTATGTCGGCAGGTACTTTCATATCACGGTAAACCTCCATTCTCCTTTCTATTTCCAATGTATCGGTGATGTCCCTAAATGTTCCCATACTTGTCATCCCACTCTGTTGTATTTACAAATGCATCATCCACTTTGGCTGAGTGGAGCTGTATCTGACCATGTATGCGGCAAAGAAACAAGTGTAAAAGACATTTGGCTGTGGGTGGTGGGACTTCTTTAGGAAAGATCAATTCATCTGTGGCTACAGCGTGTGGAATATGAGAACATACAAAGCATGACTCATTTGTGGCTTTTCTTCCCACCTCCCTCATGCCTCTGTACCACATGTTATCTAACAATGCGTTATGGGTACCATCATTCTGTACTGACATACCAGGGCGCTGGGAGGAAAAATCAGGCATAGAGTGCTGGTCGAAGGTGTAAACAACTGTGTCTTGGATATTACTAACCCAGTCTGCCATAAGTCGGGTATGCGATGTATATCTAACTGGCACTATCTCGCGACTCATTCTATATGTAAGACTTCTTTTATTTTGGCGGGATCGTCTTGGGGTACCTGGCACAGTAGGGATCAAGATGATATCGAGTGTCAAGTCCCTTCCTGTAGGGTCAGCATGGGGTACAGAAGGTGTCAAGACAGGCACGGAGGTGTCATAGTTACTACTGGTGCTTATCCCAGTTTGCTTGTTAGCAGGAAGTGTCTTGTGCATGGGGAGCTCTGTAGTCGCTACAAATTTAATATTGCTAGTAACTTCTCTCTCTCTCTCAGATTGCACTGCTAACCAGTGAAATGCTGTTAATGAAACTACAAACATAATAAAGAAAATAATTCCTGTACATATCTTTTTAATTAAAATCTTGACATGGAGGGTGGTTCTGTTGCTGCGTCTCAGTCCGTAGGCCATCATACGATCTTCACATTCTTGTAAAGTCTGTGGGTACATGATGTCTTCAATGTTCAGATCTTGGACGGTGATGAGTGGAACCTCAAAAAGTTCATTTGCAAGTGTTCGTTGAATTTAAAGTCTCTCCACTTCCGGACTGCTCCTTTACAAAGATGTATGTCCCAAAGCAGATAGGCGGAAGTTCATCAGAGATAGGACCCTTGTTCTTTTCTTCGATATCTGGATGGAAAGGAACTTTGGAGCACGCATTAGTGCACATAAATGAACAACTATTCATCGCTTATAATATCAGAAGAGGGCCCAGTATCTTAATTTGAGTCTGGTGGAGAGAACAACCATATTCATTGATCTGTCAGTGACAAGCCGATGAGATGTGAAGTGATGATCAGAGCTGAGAGTGTTTCTAAGTGCAGACAGAGCAACGAGAAGGCAATATAGCCATTCCTTCCCAATCGTGGCACTTATCTTACTGATCTTGGCCTTGAACAGGCCTAACATTTGTCGCAGTTATTCAAAAGAAAGATGTCTGAAAAATGACTGTCACTGTCACTGCGGGTCACTGCAACGGCATCCAGTAATCCTCAGTGACATATGACCTCACGAAGTAGGAAGTTAAGCTGCGGCCTTTGCGTCATAATGGACACATGGTCCAACTTAAATCCACAGTGAAAAAGGGGCACACCACCACCATGATGTGTCTTATTATTAGGCATCTGTCAATCATGTCTACATAGTTAATGTGGAGCTCTAAAAAGGACCCTAAAAAAGGATACAAAGGGTTGTATCTGTTCATGTGCACTGGGGATGAACCACTCTGTCTGCAAAGTTGTGGACATGATATCACGGGAGGCCTGTGTAGGAAGCTGAGTGCTATTTGCAGAAGGGCCTGTGGCATGACAGGCATTCCTGTCATTGTCTATCTGAGAAATGAAATATGAAATATCCTGTTGTACTCCCCTCTCTTTCCTCAACTTTTTTCTTCAGGTGGGGCACTTCTCTGTGTCTCTCTAAGGTGCAGCTGCGCAATGAAATCATAGTGCTGTGTATTACCAATAGTGTATGGGCATGATGTATCTTCTTGCACTGATGAGGGTGCATTTTGGGCAAGCAGAATGGAGGGCACAGTCAGTTTGTGCTGGGGATAGAGATGGTGCATGTCCGGGCCTTCTGGCTACTGCTTTCATGTTCATAATTCAGATATATGACCACCTCTAAAATCCGCACATTTCAGTCTGACAACATTTTAATACTGAGCATTGCTTTCTCCCAGCATACGTCCTCTTAACATTGAAATCTACTTTATATCTGTATTCATTTTTGCTTTCCCAGCACTGGGCCTGTGTGAAGTAACTACTGTACAGCTGTGCATATCTGAAAACGTATTCCTTATCTCCTCTCATCCATCTTAACATACATATTCCTTACTATTTATTTCACCTAACTGTGTGATCTTGGGCCACTCATTTCTCTTGCTCATTTCCATAGACCAACGTATTATTACACAATACTTTTCCCTTTCTCATCAATCTTATTGTTAACTGTCGACTACAGGAAGCCTTTTTCCTGTTTGGCTCTACGCCCAGAATATGCACTTGGCCAGGAAAGCTACTTGTGAACGCGGTCCGAAAATAAAAAAAACAACCCCGTTGGCTTTTCAGTTCTTTTTAATATCTGAAAACATGTGCTGTCTCTATTTGCAATATGTAAAATATACGAATCGTATTATAGAAATAAAGATGGCTTATTTGTAATGCACATGTTCACTCAGAATGGTATATTGATGATAAACAGCAGATCTCTATTGTCCCCAACTCAAGGTATTTCTTGAATCCACCTTAGAAGGATGAAATGCTCAATAGGCCTAGCAGCACATGATCTCGTGTCTAAATCTGAAAAGAAATGCGATGCAACTAGTGTGCATTCCATTCCATCATTTTATCTTTCTTGTGCCTGTGTCAGCTGCTGCTGAATTTTGGGACGTAAGAATAAATAATTTTATTTAGTTGCTCTATTTTGCAATATTTAGCGAAATATACAGTGTGAATTATATTTGACCATTCACATAACATAACTATCTATTTCTGACCAAAAATGCAAACATAGAACTGACAGTCTGCGTGCACTTGGGAACCGAAAAGGGCATTGTGCCTTTTTCATTGAAACATATTCTTATCTTTCATATTTAATTTGGCCATCAGATCACGTGGACTGTGGTGCATGAAGTAGACGCTCCTCAATAACTTTATCTCCTGTCTCTATTTGTACCCGTTCTGTGAAAGGGACCCTTAATATCTTTTCAGAGAAATCTAGTGTGTTTGCGCTCTAGTTGGAAGTGGGCAGTGCCCTCCCCTTGGTACAGGAGAATACGGCACCTGTGTCAATCAAAAAACTATACGTGTTGTTGTTAATCATGACATTCACAACTGGGTCCTCTCTAATCTTTGTGAGACAGGACAACAAGGGACACACTAGAGTTGTGTGTGGGCTTATCCTGACTTGAATTGCCTCCAGCCTTGTGCTGCTGGATGGTGCCCTGTGAAACCAAATCAATGGGGGGCGGGACTGAAGCTCCTTGTGATACAGGGGCTTGTGTCTGGGGCACCATTTTGTACACAGGCATGTGTTGCTGAGGTAAATGTTGCATCTGATGTGTTGTTACCTGTGTGTTACCTCCTGGCACTTTTAAGGCACTTTGTGAAACATTGGTGACAGTAGTCACTTGACTCACTGGTGTATCTAGCCTAACTGCATCAAGAGTCTTTCTTTTCTTTAATTTCTGCTGTTCTAATTCAGCAGTTGTGTTCTCAATAGCTAATTGCCTTATTTGTGACATTAGAGATCCGATGTCTGAGACATCTGGAAACTTCTGGCGCAGTTCGTTCCATAGTGCTGATCTTATTTTATTGAAAGGATCACCATCTAATTCTGAATTAGTGGTGCAAAGCCTTGTGTTGATGCGTGAAAACATATCCTCTGCATCCTTTCCAATCAGGGATGTGAGTAGGCTTTTCATATCCCAAATAGCCAATGACACACTTGAAGTGTCATTTTCAAAGGCTTCTATCCACTTTCCCGCACCCTCCGTGAGGGGTGGGAGTTCTCTCTTTAAATTTTCTTTGTCCGTTAGGGACCAAGTTACTGAGGTAGGGGGGTCATTGACCTCCTTTGACAGCAGGGGCAGCTGGTGTGTTACCCCTGTGGGTCTTGTGTGACAATACCTGCGTGCGTATTTCTTCCAGACCCTTAGGCCTTGGTGCATGTAGGTATAGTTCCAATCGTCATTTCCTTTTCCCTGCAATATACATTCTTCAGCAGTGGCCATTTCATCTGGCTCAAAGGAACCCTCTCGGGGCCAAACCTTCATTTGAGATGCATTATCTTCTGTCCAGTATGCCAATTTATCTGAGAATGGATTGACATAAAGGTCACTCCCTTCTCCAAGTATTACTATCTCATTTGGCGTCAGACCATTGATCAGTGGCGGTCTTGGCCTGTCAAGGGTCATATGGTGCAGTACACCAAATCTGGCGGTGTGCAGACCTGCTGTACCTGATGCATCATATTCCTGTTGGACGTCATCCAGTCGCCCATAGTCACCTAGTTCTGCAATTCTTTCTATCTCTCTTCTTCTCTGCTTTCCCCTCTCTTCTGCCTGTTCGCACATTTTTGGCAGATCCAAATTGTCTTGCTCTAGCTGTGGTCTCTCTAGCCTACGTGGTGTAGCTACTGGAGGTGATGTCTGAGGCATAGGTGTAGGTGGTCGTGTCACCTGAGTGTTATAGTCAATGACTGTAGACGGAGCTTGGGGCACGCTTAAGTTGGCTGTGAGAGAAGCTGCTATGTTGATCTGTGGTGGGGCTACACTTTGTGCTTCCTGATGTAAGTCTATCCATGGCCCTTGCTGTGGCATGATAGATTGGACTCCACCACTGTGTGGCTCTACCTCCTTCACACTACTAGCTACTTCATTTGGTGCCTGTTTTTTCTTTGCTCCCATCTGTTCAGTCATTCTATCCCCTATACTGGCTAGGTATAATGACAGTTGCTGGTGTGCTGCTGTATTTTCTGTGGGGCTTCTTGAGTACTGTGTGTGTGACACGTCCCCTACTTCTTTACCTGTTCTTTGGCATAGGTCACTTTCTGTCCTATTCCTGCTAATGTCTCCCTCAGTTACTACCTCAGAGGGATACTGTTCGCTGTCTTTCTTTACTTCATCGAATTGTAGCAGGTGTTCTTCCTCTCTATTAGGACCTGTGTTAAGGGGCTGCCACTCATTATACTGACTCTGTGTATTGCAATGCTGGTGGCTCGGGAATCGGAATGGGCCATAATGTCTTGTTCTTGTTCTTGGGGTATCGTGATCCTCAGTGAGGGAAGTGGGTGCTGGGCTGTCGAGTCTGGGGAGTGTCATGTAGGAGCTGTGCTGTGAACCACCAGAGGCCTCATGGCTCTCTTTGTTTTCTTCCTGCTGGGGGCTGTAGAGTTGGACACGTCTCATTTTTATTATCAATAGCGTGTCAATTTGACCTGGCATTCCTGATGCTGCATCCTGCAGTACTGGGCTTTGCGAACTTAGGGATAGCTGACCTGATGTACTCTCTGGTGTACTGTCTTGTGAATTATCTGAGATGTCTGGGGCTAAGGCATCGTCATGTCCTACGGCTGCCTGGACATCTGATAAGAGTTCCATGTCAGTCTTTATACCCCGTCCTATATTAATGTCATCTGCGTCATAGGCTGGTGGATGTGCTATGGGTTTAGACATTATCCTTCTGTGTAGTGTGTAGGCTGGCGTAAGTGTGCAACGCCACCGGGTATTATTGTCAGCCTTACCTGCTGCAAGTATGTTATGTCAATTCCTAGGGCTGAGATTAGCGTCAAAATGACTGTACATGTCAGGGGTGAGACAGACTCAGGGGATGTTGCTGTATCCTCAGAAAGGGCAACAACACAGCCGTTCACTATGTGTACCATAATCTGTAGTCTTGGATCTTGTGTGGGCTGTCTGCTCATCTCCTAGAGTCGAGTTATCTTTGAAGTGGGCTATCTGTGGCAGTGAATGTGGCGAAACTAATCTCCTTTCAACATGCGGCTTTGTAAATATGCCCACATTTCTGGATAATGCGTCGTAGAATGGTGTCTTTGTAATAGTTCTGTGAGTCTTGGTGATGGCTGCTGCTGCAGCTTGTTATGCAACCCGTGGGCGTTATGCTCACAGCCTAGTGGAGTGAGGGTATCCTGTGAATCTCCCTGCCCCTCCGGGCAGCTGGTGCTTGGAGGAGGCGGTGTGAGTGAACACTGGTGAGCAGTATCAGGGCTTTCGCTATTTTCTACACTACCCACTGACTGAAGTGTAAGTTGTGTGTCATCAGTGGGGGATGTATACGTTGGCACTGGGAGGCACAGTTTCACTAGATGCAATGTGGATGCCCTTATCTCAGTACCCTGTGTGAGTGGGATTCCCAACAAGTCCCACGCTTTAGATATTAAGGAAATTTCCTTTCTGTTAAATTCTCTATGAGTTTGTGCGCTCACGTTCTGCACTGATACAATTCTATTGTTCAATATGTGTAGGACTACCTCAACTTGTTGTCCCCTATAGCTCATCTGTACTTTCTTTGTTATATGTACATATATGTACCGGACATCTGGCTGACCTCCTGTCAGTTGTTTTCGGGGTCGGGGCAGTTTACCACAAGCACAATGCTTCTATGATGACTGGATACCTCTTATACTCATGTATCCTATTCAATGCAGTGAAAAAAATAAAAACATTTCTTATTTATTCTAAACGATCTGTAGTTCAAAAATAACGCAGAGCACTTCCCTGAGACTTCCCTCGTGAAGCCTGCAGTTGCTTGTAGAGGGAAGGGGAAATCCTGAATGCCAGATGCACACAGGGGAGCAGCAGCAAGAAAAAAGGAATAATATATATATATCCGTGTGACAACCGTGGGGCTCGAAATGCTGTAGCTTATAGACTCTCTTCAGCTAGCCAGTGGCAGATCAACATACATGGGAAACACAGAAATGCATTTACAATCTCCCTAGTTATTGAATCTCGCTAAGAGAACAGTCTTCAAATGATGGTCACAAAATATATTAGCAGCATCTTCTACTTAGCGGGCCACCTCCCTAAATGATAATGATGTTACGGGGCCAGACATCACAGTTGTGCACAGCAGTCCCTACTTAGCGCCCCCCCCCCCTAAATGATAATGATGGTAGGGGGCCAGACACCACAGTGATAAACAGAAATTCGATGTTCACAGTTTATAATTAGTCAAGGAAAGATGAACAATCACAATGTGCTTATATATCAATAGTATAGTATAGTCTCGCTACGGTCAGCCTCTGTGCCAGCCAGTGACTCCCAACAAAAAGAGACCATGAAAACAGTAAGAATCACACAAGTTTGTTCTATGAACCTAAAAATACATTCACCATTAAACACTAAGAGCCAACAAGGCGGGTCTGTGCTTAAACAGACATCTAATAAGAGGAAAGTAAAATGTAAACACTTCAATAGTTATTTTACAAAAATCACGCTCTATGGCCCCTATACATGTGGGGTGTACCAACAATAATTAATAAATCACGTTTAGCTTGGTGAAAATATAATGCCTACAATATGAGTATATAACTTCCAAGTCCCGCACAGAACTCTTCCCTGGACATACAGCAGGGGATATCACCGCTCCGCTAAATTAAGGAAAGATCAAAGGTCACGGTAGCTAATCGGACCTGCTGAAACTCCTTCTTTCTCATGGACTACTGACATGAGAGATTACCTCGTCTCTGCCACTCCTATCAAACAGAGGATCACTTGCAAGAATATACTGAAAAAGATGCTAGACGCAACCCTTTCCTTCCTTGACACCCTGTTGCAGATGTATCAAAGGCCCTCCCCCTGTGGAGAGGCTCCACTAAGCTGAGAGACCTGCCACGTGCGGTCCTCCTTCCCTGAAACTTCAGAGGGTCACTTAAAAAAAAGCCTAATAGATGTATTAAAGGTCCCCTCCCTCTAGAGAGGCACCGCGCGTAAGAGTAAATATAGAATAAGCCTTAACAATTCGACTGCTACAATCCTTCTTAGCAATCACAAAAGAAACAGCATAAACATGAAGCTGCTTTTAGCAACAAAAGGCACATGTATCTCAGTAATTACCCAACTGTTAGGTTCAGTCTCCACATAGCACACAATCCCTTCCTTTGCGCGGAATCAAATAACAAGGTTAACAGACAGGAAGCCTGGACCATTGGCAGATGTACTGCTGCATCACAACAAGCACACCATTTGGCCGCACCCAAGAGAGAGATAGCGCAGCGGCGGGCAGACACAATATTATGTATTATGCTTACCCTTCAGCGCTGCGCTCCCCACTCAATGGTCCAGCAGGACGGCTGCAGAGTCGTTTAGCAGTTTAGTACTTCCTCCTTAGGAACCAGCTGCATCCTGTCAGTTTAACTCCTTATTATCACGTCTCGAGGTCACCACTTGTTGGAGGGGATGATGTATTAGGGGCAGGAGGGGCCAGGGGGACTCAGTGCAGCAGCTTTCAGAAGCCGCGCTGGCGAGACCGTGAGTGAGAACTAAGGGGAATAGGACGGCTTAATTTGCACCGGGGCAGACCTGGACCTCTTGCTCTAAAACAGGAAAAAACAAGCATATGAGCCTTGGAGACTGAAGCTTGGAGTTTGTACAATTTATTTGAAGACACAGCTTCTAGAAATAAGCAATGATAGCATAAAAAACCATATAGTACTTGGTCCTGTACCCAGCATTCTCTTGAAAGTCACATGGACCAGTTTGAGTTTGCAAAGTACATTTTACAGCTGCTATGAGAGAGAGAGACTATACTTTAAGAACACTGGTGAGGCATGAGGCATATTGCATAGAAGAGGTTAAGCACATATTATTGGGCACACTCACCACTGCATGTATGATGTCCTGAAAGTATAAGTTTAAAAACCTTCAAATGCAGTGGAGATAAAACAAAGTCAGAGAAAACATAACATTTCAAATAGTGAAATATAACTTTAGATGCAACAAGGAAAAAGCATTTCATTACAGCAGAATATACAATGGAGCAGAATCTAAGTACATGAAACCTAAGTACATGAAACAAGGGCTATCTCGAGTAACCCCTGGGAAAAACTCTTGTCCGCCACCCATGTGCTGACGGGGAGTAGTTCAACGATAATCTGGTGGACCACCCTTTTATACTTGTTCAGGGGTGAGGGGCCTATCGTCACGTTATATTACGTCACCTCGAACCACATATCCTTCTATCGCCTCTCACGCCCCTGCCTGGTGACTTTCCCATCATTAGTGTAGATGTGACTACCTTCTCGTAATTGTGTGGCACGTATGCTAGCCTAGACTGAGTTCCTGCCATACTGACTGGAATTTTGTCATTAATCAGAAATGTGTTATTATTGCTTTGAAGGGTTCTATTCATGTGTCAATCAGGCAGTCTGCGATAATTTTTCGCCACACTTATCCTCAGTTTATCGGATATCTTGCTTGACATAGCTGTGGTGGGAACTTCCCTTATCCTATTCATGGCTTAGGTGGGGGACGTGGGGCATGTTGCAAGATTTATAGAGGAACTTGACTTCTACAGTGTGTGCGAAATATACAATGAGGTGGGGGCCTGGTAGGAGTGCTGAGCCTTGCAGACAAGAGCAGCTGGGTGAAGCTTGGGTCAGACCTGCTTTCTGCTTCTGCTTAAACTAAGAGAAAATGGCAGTGCTCAGGGCAACGTAACTGAGGCCTGTAACCTCCAAACAGCAGGGCCCACACAGGGGTCATGTTGTGCAGGTGACAGGTGTGTCCTTGGATAGCTGTGCAGCTAAAAATTCTTACTCCAACATAAGGACATTTAACAAAGTGGATACTGGTGTGACCCTGAGCAATTCCACAACCTGGATGGGAGTTTGCAGCATACAGTGTCTTTCTGATTTTCAAAACTACTTTAACAGTGATGGATCAGTCATTCGTGCACACTGCGCCTACATGCCTTTCAGTTTATCTTGGACAGTGTGGGATCAAAGGATCAATCTTCTTGTCACTAACTTGTGTGGAACAGTGCTCCTGGACCGGGCTTGCTGAACTTTTTGTGCATATCTGTTTAAGCAGTCAACACTACAATAAGATCCTACCGTATGTCCCAGGGTAAAGAAAAAAGTGGCTGCCCCTCCCTGTCAGTGCTGGGCTTGTGGATATTCTACTTTGGCCAGTTTACATTAATTGTTGGCATTTCAATAGTTAGATGCTTGAACTCTACATTCTATGGTTGTGTCTCCTTGCCTGCTGGAAGTGGGGACATCAAGGTGAGACGAGTTCTGTTTTTGGGGTGTTTTCAAAATGAAATGTCTTGCCTACACTCAGCTTCGTGGAACTAATGCACATTGTCTGGAATTTAAATTGTGGCACAAATACGTACAACATTCTTGTTAAGTGGTTTTCACTTCGTTTATTTTCATTTGTGGCAACAATGACCGTTTAACCGCAGCTTTGCAATTTGAAAATGTTGCACATGTCTTACTCAGCGTGCGCGAGCTCACCTGCTTATTCTCTGAAATTGTCTCTGCTCCTATGCTAATCTGGGCTTCTTGTGGACGCCTGCATGCACGGACGCGCTGTGAGCCATCTGGCTCAGTGTGATGTGTGTGCAGCCATTTTGTATTTGGTGGCTGCAGTCTATCGTCCATTGAAGCATTGCACTCACATAGTTTTCAGACCACATGTTGCCAGCCGTGTTTTTTACTTTTGTTTCAATAAAGTTTGAACAAGCGGAGTTTTGATGATTTAAACCTGATGGAGTCCAGAGTCCACGGGGTGGTATGGTTGCTTGCGGATCTTTTCTTCAGTCTGTTATAGAGTGTCAAGCCTCTCTAGTTAATTGCACCCTGAGCACACTGGAAACTCGTTGTTGATGCACGCCCATCGGAAAGCAACTGAGGTAACCAGCATGTGGTGGACAATTTGGCAGTATATTCAAATCAAGTCAAAGACAACGTTTATTTAGACTGTGGTCTTTAAACAGTAGCAAAGCTCATTACACTTATTAAAACTGCACAAATTATACATTCTCGGAACACCAAGAAGCTTAATACACTATCAACAATGCAATAAATACCAGTTGGTGGATAAAAACAAGCCACCTCCTTCTACAATTTATACCTGGCTTAGTTCAATTCTAAAACCCAGTCAATTCATGCATCTAAAATCCATAAAACCTAACATAAAACTCGAGACAGATTATACAACTCTTTAGAACTAGCTAAGCCTCTCTAGGGGAACTTTTAATTGCCTTCATGTAATTACCCAATACTACTAGGGGAGGCAAGATGGCGGCCGCAGCAGTGGCCGAGTGAGGTGCTCGGACCGATGCTTCGTTTGACTCTTCAACAACCCCTTTGACTTTTTCACGTTCCCGTTCCCGGATTGAGGTGCTCACGTGCCGATAACATTCCACGGAGGGAGAGCACGTTTGCTTATCGCATGATCAAAGTAGTGGCATTTCCTAGTAGTGGCGTTCTGTGGCGGTTGGTGGGCCGGCCAGCTCTTTACATGGACCATTTCGTTGGAAGCCTGTAACGGGCTCAGACTGTCCTGCGTGGTGAGAGCCTGGTACGCCCGGTACGCCGAGTAGAGTCGGAATTCAGTTGAATTCAGCTGTGTTGAGTTCCGGAGTGCCTGAGGAGAGCTCGTGAGCTGTTTGGTGATGACTATTTTTTTGTGAACCGCGCTCCGCGGTCAGAACCGAGACATTTACAGCCGTCGGATTTCTTGACAATGGCAAGGGGCAGAGGAGCCTCAAGAAATCGGGGAGAAACAACAGCAACTGCATCCGTGTCTGCGTCCGTGAGTACTCCCGCTGAGGGGGCGGTAATGACTGTTGTAGTGGTGCAGGAGACTGTTGGGGGTGGTGAAGGCAGCAATTTTGAGAACATTCCTCCGGACAGCACCGTAATGCCAGATAGGAGCTGTAAAGTATCACAACTAGCCAACTCTTCGAATTTAAGAGGGCAGAGCGTGTATCAGGCTCAGAAGGGGGGCCATAATCAGTCCCCTAAAGATGTTACACTGAAACAACAGGTTATCCTGGCAATATTTAATAAAAAAGGGAATAAAGCGACACCTGGAGTAATGGTAGAACCTCAAAAGGCTCAAGATGTTCAAGTGACGACGGCGGTTGTCCAGCTTGGGCCGTTAGTAGCTGAGAGTGCGAATCTCTACTCTGAGCACTCAATACAGATGGCTCCAACACAGGCGGCTCCAGGGGATCAAGCAGGTGGAACAGGAGATGAGGTTCTCTAAGTGAACCCCCATTGGAAAATGAAGGAGCTACAATGAGAGAGCCCGGCTATGTTGAATCTATTAATTGCCCAGCAACTGAGTTTGGTAGTGAGTCTGAGTATACCGGCTCAGACGGTAAGTTCTATTCCATGTCGGACTTGACAATAGCATCTGATAAAGAAAATGATGAAGACAGCTTTAGCAATCCGGGCGATTGGGGTGGCCACGCCTGACGGAGAAAACCGCGAGGGTCAGGAGGACCCTGAATGTACATTGTCTGGTGGAACTGTAAGGAGAGTTACAGACACGGTAGAGATTTCAGGACACGACCAAGGGCTATCAATGGCCCGGCTCAATATGGATGAGCAGGATTTTGAGGAGGATTCAATTACTCTAGGAATGGTTTACAAGAGTATAATGGCGCATCATAATGAAACTAGAGCTGAGGGCTTACGCACACAGGGAGCTGTGAAAAAGCTCCAGAATACAGTTAGACGTCTTGTGAAAACTTGTGCGGAGGCCACTACACGGGTGGTAGAAACTGAAGAACGCATCTCCTTAGCAGAAGGTACTCTGGTCAAACAACAGACAGATATTAAGAACCTGCAAAAATCCAAGTCAGATGTAGAATTGAAACTTACAGATTTGGAGAACCGGGCAAGGCGCAATAATCTGCGCGTACTAGGTATTGCCGAAGGAAAGGAAGGCTCAGATCCACGCAAATTCATTATTCAGCTATTTAAAGAAGGCTTTCCTGAACTTAATACCTGGAACTGGGATATAGAAGTCATCAGGGCACATAGGTTCCCATTTGTGTTACGACAACGTGGTAATGTCCAGAATACATATCCTAGGGCAATTTTAATCTGTCTTAATAACTATCTATTGAGAGAAGCATTATACGACTTGGCCCGGCCTGAGCGAAAACGGAAAGGAGCTGGGTGCGAATTCTTTGTGCGCCGGACTTTTTCCCTTCGACGGTGCACGAACGATGGCAGTTGCGGATGTTAATAGCACCCTTTCAAGCAAAGGGGGCTCAATGTTTTCTCCTCAACCCAGCAAAATTGAAAACGATTTGTAAAGGCCAAACTCGATATTTCACTTCTTGTTTAGAGGCACAGGAGTATCTGAAAGAAATGGATAAACCATCAAAAAGTCCAAACCTGAGTACTACAAAGAACAGTTAATGAATACTTATTGGGGATGGCGTTAAAACAGAAGTGGTTGTATCAATATTTGAAATATTTGAATTAGATTGTTGGATTATTGGATGATATATGTAACGGGAATGTAATGTGATGATACAAAAATACTATAGAGGCTCTCTCCCATGGGACTTATTTCTTTGTTTTCCAAAAGGTTTTTTCTTTTCATCTTTTCTCGTCTTTTGGGAGTGTTTTCCTCTTTAGGGAGAATATTCGATGTCGAGATATGTTGAGATATGTAGAGTTATGTAGAGAGAAAACAGAGTTTCTAAATGCCTGATGTAAGGCATATGATTTGGGAAGTGAGGTAAGAGAGCCACAGGGTGTGGGGTCAGGAGGGTCAAACCGAGGGGCATGGTTATAAGCACCTCCTCATCGCAGAGGACATGGTACTTAAGCCTCATTTTGGGTGGTGGAGGGGTGGGGGAAGGTGAAGGGTAGGGGGGTACGAGAAGGGGGGGCTGGGGAGGGAATTGGGTAGGAAAAAGAAAATAATACATGAAGCTAGGTTGAGAAAGAGTCTTTTTGTTAGAGCAGTCAGGTATGCTGTTTTGAGTAAATTGGGGACAAATGAAAAAAATCAGATAAGGTTAAATGGCAGGTAGGGGGATTAGGGTAGGCACGTTGAATGTGAGGGGGCTGAACTCATTGGAGAAACGACGACGGGTTGCACAGGAACTACGAGCGCTTCAATGTGATATAGTATGTCTACATGAGACTCACATATTATGGTCAAAGAGACAAATACTAGAAGAATTAGGATTTAATTTATTTACCTGTACTAAATATTCCGGTGCTGCGAGAGGAGTAGCAATTCTTGCCAAAAAACATATAGCCAATACTGGTAGGATGTTATCTGATGGGTTAGGTCGATGGGAAATCGCAGAATGTCTTGTGGGTCATGTTAAATTTACGATTTGTGTAGTATATGGGGCAAACTTAGATGAAGCAACCATTCTTGAGTATTTGAATGTCGAATTAGCAACTTGGCCCACACCATTGATCCTATGTGGGGATTTTAATATAAACTTACTACCTAATACCCGAAATAACGAACACTCGAAGTATATTGGTAGGAAGCCACGTGTGTTTAAAGCTTTACAGGCATTAACGGCCGATCATGGGTTAGTGGACGCGTGGACCGTTTTAAGGGGGGTGGCACCCGGATATACTTTTTTCTCTTTTCCCCATCGGACGTTAGTCCGCTTAGATAATTTTTTTACTTCTCAACCATTATTAAATCAGGCAATGATACAAGTATATCCCAGTCACCTCGGATCATGGACCAGTAGTTTTGTCCATTCCTAGAAAAGCATCAACTATGCGGCCAAGGGTCTTCTCTTTTGATCGCAAACTATTAGTGGAACAGCAATTTAATGACCATATGAAACAATGAATAATATTTTTTTTCAATATTAATCGAGGGAGTAGCAGTGTGGGAGGAGTGTGGAACTGTTTCAAAGCCGCCTTTCATGGAGAGGCGCTGAGTTACGGTTTATATAATCAAAAATAGCAGACAGCAGAAATAAAAGAACTATATCAGGAGCTGATAACAGCTGAGGAAGTTCTTATGCAAAATATACAGGCTGGGATAGACCCAACAGATCAGGTCGCGGTAGTGTCACGACTTAAGGCAAGGCTAAATTTGAGTTGGTCTAAAGAGGCAGCAAACATTTTTTTATTAAGAAGCAAATTCATTATGAGTATGGCGAGGCAAGTGGCAGATGCCTCGCCCAAAAAGTTAGAGCAAGGGAGACAGCCCAGCGTATAGACGAAGTACTAGATGTGAATGGTGATTCTGTTAAGGATGATTAGGGAATGTTGGAGGTATTTAGACAGTTTTATTAGACTTTATACCAAAAATAATGTATATGATGAGGTAGGGGCTGCCACTGTGATCACTAAATATTGTACTCGGGATCTGTTGGCGGATGAGATCAAACTATTAGAGGCTCCAATATCATCAGAAGAACTTGAAAAGGCAGTAAATGGGTTAGCGTTAGGGAAGGTGGCGGGGCCAGATAAGCTGTCGTTGGAAATATATAAAACCTTCTTTCCTGTTCTTAAGACAGATCTTTTGGTAACAATGCTAGAGGCACAGAAAGGGACATCTCCTAAAACTTGGAATGAGGCGTCTATAGTTGTGTTCCATAAAAAGGGTAAGCCGGTGAATAGATCTGGATCATATAGGCCCATCTCGCTTTTAAATGCAGATGGGAAAATATACTCAAAGATTTTAGCCAATAGACTTTCTTCAGTCTTCTCAGGATTAGTATCAACAACACATCATGGGTTTATCCCTCAATGCGGTACCACAAATCATGTTAATCATGTGATCACTTTTCTTGATTATGTGAAAGTTACACGTGAACCATTTTGTTTAATTTTACTAGATGCCGAAAAGGCTTTTGACCGCGTTACATGGTACTTTTTATGGGATGTTTTGAGGAGCCGAGGTTTCGGACCACAGTTTATTAAATCATTACAGACATTGTATTATCGGCCTGTCACCCGTATCAACACTATAGGACTCGAGTTGGCTGTGGTAGAAAAAAAAGAGGTACTAGGCAAGGTTGCCCTTGCTCCCCTCTTTTGTTTTCTATATACATCGAACCTTTTTTAAGGATGCTAGAATCTAGCTCGAGTATACCTCCTTTACTTATACAGTCCTACCAATTTAAGGTACTAGCATATGCAGACGATGTGGCTGTAGTAACGCCTAATCCAGCTGTAGCGATGCTGGTAATCGAACAACTGGCTACAGTTTTTGGTAGGTCATCTGGCTATAAGATAAATTCTGCCAAGACTCAGTTACTGAGCGCAAATATTCCGAATTATGTTGATCCAAGGTTGTGTCAAGAAGTTGTATATTTAGGTGTTAAATTACGAACAAGTACAAGTACATTGGTCAAAACAAATTGGGATCAACTCCTGGGCGGTGTAAAGAAACAACTAGATCGTGCTGAATGTTTGCACCTCTCCCTAGTGGGGCGATGCAATCTATTAAAAATGATGATACTTCCACAAATGTTATATCTTTTAACTTGTATACCTTTGGAAGTCCCTAAGGCCAGCTTGGTACAACTACAATCAACTTGTATGAGTTTCATGTGGTCAGGGCGAAAAGCACGATGGGCAAAGCATTTTATGATATTGCCAAAAGAGCTAGGAGGATGGTCTGTACCAGATTTTCTATTATATTATTAAGCATGTAGGTTCCAAGGGATGGGCACTTTGTGGAAAGGGGCGACCACTCGGTCCCCCCGAACGTATGGTGGAGTACCCCGATCCCCCCGGGAAGCCATTTTGGGCGGGAGGCGTGTCTCGGCTGGTATGCCCGAAGCGGCGTAGCCGGGGCGCGCCTTTTCCCGCCCAAGAGTGGGTTGTCCTAGACACCGAAGCCGCTAGCCACGCCCCGGAGGCGGATTGGAAGTGGGTCCACGCCCGCCCGAAGAAGGATAAAAGGAGCGACAAGCCAAGAAAGCATCCTCTTGTTCCTGTGCTCTGAAGCTGCACCTCCCCGTTGCCCGTGAGCTCGAGACGGAACGAAGAGCCAATTTTGAAGGATTAATTTTGTCTTTGTTCTTTCAGAAAGTCAGCGTTGGACGATGCCGGGCAAGAAGGTCGGAAAGCGGGTCGGTACTGATCAGATGCTCCACATGCTGGTGAAAGACATGGCCGAGATGAAGAAGCAGATGGCGGCAATGAATGGTGTGGGGGGACCCAAGCGAGTCGTCGGACCCGCATTGCCGGGAGTAGTCCCTAACGGGAGAGGTATAAGGGCCAAGAAGGGAGCGTCAGGGGGGGAGGCCCCAGTTCCCGAGGCGCCGCCTGCGCACCCAGATACACCGGCTGAGGCCCCGATCCCGGTCCCGAACGAGGGACAACCAATTCCGGTTGTAGTTACCCCCGTGAACGGGGAGGATATGCCTCCCGAACTGGCTGCACAGTTGGCAGCATGGTTGGGGAAAGATAGCGAGGGGGCCACGGCTGATGATGCCAGAGCAGTGATGAAGCAGTTGCGGCAATCGAGAGATGCTGCGAAGGCACCTTGTCCTCTTGTTCCCCCGCAGGCTCCCGTGGAACAACCAGTAGCGGGCGTGAGTTCGGCAGCGACTACGGTCACAGCTACCGGTTCAGGTAAGAAGCTATTGCCGATGGCGGGGGAGGGGTTGGTACCCTCAAGAAGGGAAAAAGTGGCTCAGCATATCCCGATGGAAGTCAAAGAGAGGATATGGGCTGATAAATATATAAACATGTTTTCTTTGCTAACTGATCATTATGAGATTGAGCATGTGAAAATTCAAAAAGAGTTTCTGCACCCTAGTGTTTGGCGCGCAAAAATGGCCGCTTTCAGAGTTGACGAAACGATAGGTAATTGGGGCAGAGCGTTTGGGATGTTCACCACAATTATAGGGGAACGAAGGCCCGAACTGTTGGCTGAATTACCCGTGTATCAGACACGTATCATGGAGTTTTCTCAGACATATGAAGGTAATCAATGGTTTTTGTACAATAGCATATTCCGTAAGTCCAAGGAGTTCGACGCATCTCTGACGTGGGATTGTTTCGACTCCATTTCCTGGCAAAAAATGGAGAAATCAGGCATGGCGAAGGCGCCATTGTTGGGGGGGAACGGGGGCGAGTCTTCCCGCCACTCATCTGGGGCGCCCTTTCGGGCGGGATCAGGCAATGATCAGCACTCAAGGACTAATGGCAACTCAGGTAAAAAAAGGGGCATGCTGGAGTTTTAACAGAGGCAAGTGTACAAGGCCCCAGGGGTCATGCAAGTTTAGGCATGAATGTACAGGGTGCGGGCAGTCCTCGCATCCCGAGACCATGTGCAGAGCCAAAACGGGTGACACGGGAAGTAGAGGGGGCGCCAAACAGGTCTGAAATAGCCCGAACTGCGCCTTTACCTACCCCGGTTGATACCATGGCAATGATTCCTTGGCTCAATGAATACCCGGATCATAGCTCCGCTGGGGTGTTGCGAGATGGTTTTTCGTATGGTTTCCGCATCCCGGCGGGGAATTTTCAGGGTAAAACACAATGTAGGAACCAACTCTCGGTTCTGCAGAATACAACTGTGGTACAAGCAAAGATTGGGAAAGAGGTGACCCGGGGTCGGGTTGCCGGACCATATGACAGACCGCCAGTTCCTGATTTTGTTTGTTCGCCCCTGGGAGTAGTCCCCAAAAAAGACCCAGGCAAATTTAGGTTGATACATAACTTGTCAGCTCCGAGGGGTCTTTCGGTGAACGATGCGATTGACCCGGGAGTGTGTTCGGTGCGGTATGCGTCTTTTGACGAGGCCGTCGCCATGTTGAATCGCCTGGGGCCCGGAGCGCTGATGGCCAAATCGGACATCGAGTCAGCGTTCCGGTTGCTCCCGGTACACCCAGACGACCAGCGTCTCCTTGGTTTCATGTTTCAGAGACGCTATTACATGGATAAATGTATGCCAATGGGTTGCTCCATATCTTGTGCGTATTTTGAGAAATTCAGTAGTTTTCTTCAATGGGCGTTCACAAGAATAACGGGGTTTACGCATGTTATGCATTATCTTGACGATTTTCTGTTCCTGGGGGCAGCCGGGGACTCGGAATGTGCACAGGCTTTGAATGAATTTTGTGATCTCATGAGACATTTTGGTGTGCCATTGGCGCCAGGTAAGACTGTGGGACCGTTTACTTCGCTCGAGTTTCTTGGAATAGAGCTCGATTCCGAAGAGGGTTGCTTCCGGTTGCCCAAAGAAAAGGTAACGAAATTCAGGGCCTCGCTGGAAACATGTATTAGCGAGACAAAGGTAAATTTGCATCAATTGCAACAGACTGTGGGTCAGCTGAATTTTGCCCTTAGAGTGATACCAATTGCTCGCCCTTTTCCCCGCTCGATTGCACAAGCCATGGTCGGCCTTAAAGAAGGGCACCACCGCACAAGGCTCTCGGCAGAGGTTCGCCAGGACATGCGCATATGGTTGGCATTTCTGGCGGATTTCAATGGTCGTGTGGTCTGGAATAAACCGGCGGTGTCCTCCGAGGAGCTGGGGTTGTGGACGGACTCGGCAGGGAGTATGGGTTTTGGCGCCATATTTGGTAATCACTGGTCAGCCCAAACATGGCCATCGTGGTGGCATGAGAGTGGGCTTACAGGTAACATTGGTTTTCTCGAATTGTTCCCTATTCTGGTGGCCTTGAGAACATGGCCTGAGGGGTTTCGGGATCACTCTGTGGTATTCTGGTCTGATAACATGACTGTGGTAGAGTGTATCAATAGTCAGGCAGCACGATGCAAATGGATTTTGAGATTGCTTAAGGAAATTGTCTTGCTATGTATGCAACTGAACGTCCTTTTTAGGGCAAGACATGTGCCGGGGGTGCTGAATCAAGCAGCTGATGCACTTTCTCGTTCCCGTATGCAGGCCTTCTGGGATTTTCTGCCCACAGCGGACCCGGTGGCGGCACCATTTCCCGAAGCTCTCTGGTCTCTCGGTGCCCCGAACTACAAAACCTCGTGGGAGAGAGTTTAGCACCCAGGACAAGGAAGGCATACGAAGGGGCGTTCCGTTCCTATTGGTCCTTTTTGGGTTCTGCTAGGGGGGAGCTTTGGGGCCAAGAAGAGTATGTCCTGAAATTTTTGTTGTCTTTACATTAGGCAGGCAAATGATTTGGGAAGTGAGGTAAGAGAGCCACAGGGTGTGGGGTCAGGAGGGTCAAACAGAGGGGCATGGTTATAAGCACCTCCTCATCGCAGAGGACATGGTCCTTAAGCCTCATTTTGGGTGGTGGAGGGGTGGGGGAAGGTGAAGGGTAGGGGGGTACGAGAAGGGGGGGCTGGGGAGGGAATTGGGTAGGAAAAAGAAAATAATACATGAAGCTAGGTTGAGAAAGAGTCTTTTTGTTAGAGCAGTCAGGTATGCTGTTTTGAGTAAATTGGGGACAAATGAAAAAAATCAGATAAGGTTAAATGGCAGGTAGGGGGATTAGGGTAGGCACGTTGAATGTGAGGGGGCTGAACTCATTGGAGAAACGACGACGGGTTGCACAGGAACTACGAGCGCTTCAATGTGATATAGTATGTCTACAAGAGACTCACATATTATGGTCAAAGAGACAAATACTAGAAGAATTAGGATTTAATTTATTTACCTGTACTAAATATTCCGGTGCTGCGAGAGGAGTAGCAATTCTTGCCAAAAAACATATAGCCAATACTGGTAGGATGTTATCTGATGGGTTAGGTCGATGGGAAATCGCAGAATGTCTTGTGGGTCATGTTAAATTTACGATTTGTGTAGTATATTGGGCAAACTTAGATGAAGCAACCATTCTTGAGTATTTGAATGTCGAATTAGCAACTTGGCCCACACCATTGATCCTATGTGGGGATTTTAATATAAACTTACTACCTAATACCCGAAATAACGAACACTCGAAGTATATTGGTAGGAAGCCACGTGTGTTTAAAGCTTTACAGGCATTAACGGCCGATCATGGGTTAGTGGACGCGTGGACCGTTTTAAGGGGGGTGGCCTCCCGGATATACTTTTTTCTCTTTTCCCCATCGGACGTTAGTCCGCTTAGATAATTTTTTACTTCTCAACCATTATTAAATCAGGCAATGATACAAGTATATCCCAGTCACCTCGGATCATGGACCAGTAGTTTTGTCCATTCCTAGAAAAGCATCAACTATGCGGCCAAGGGTCTTCTCTTTTGATCGCAAACTATTAGTGGAACAGCAATTTAATGACCATATGAAACAATGAATAATATTTTTTTTCAATATTAATCGAGGGAGTAGCAGTGTGGGAGGAGTGTGGAACTGTTTCAAAGCCGCCTTTCATGGAGAGGCGCTGAGTTACGGTTTATATAATCAAAAAAAGCAGACAGCAGAAATAAAAGAACTATATCAGGAGCTGATAACAGCTGAGGAAGTTCTTATGCAAAATATACAGGCTGGGATAGACCCAACAGATCAGGTCGCGGTAGTGTCACGACTTAAGGCAAGGCTAAATTTGAGTTGGTCTAAAGAGGCAGCAAACATTTTTTTATTAAGAAGCAAATTCATTATGAGTATGGCGAGGCAAGTGGCAGATGCCTCGTCCAAAAAGTTAGAGCAAGGGAGACAGCCCAGCGTATAGACGAAGTACTAGATGTGAATGGTGATTCTGTTAAGGATGATTAGGGAATCTTGGAGGTATTTAGACAGTTTTATTAGACTTTATACCAAAATGATGTATATGATGAGGTAGGGGCTGCCACTGTGATCACTAAATATTGTACTCGGGATCTGTTGGCGGATGAGATCAAACTATTAGAGGCTCCAATATCATCAGAAGAACTTGAAAAGGCAGTAAATGGGTTAGCGTTAGGGAAGGTGGCGGGGCCAGATAAGCTGTCGTTGGAAATATATAAAACCTTCTTTCCTGTTCTTCAGACAGATCTTTTGGTAACAATGCTAGAGGCACAGAAAGGGCCAGCTCCTAAAACTTGGAATGAGGCGTCTATAGTAGTGTTCCATAAAAAGGGTAAGCCGGTGAATAGACCTGGATCATATAGGCCCATCTCGCTTTTAAATGCAGATGGGAAAATATACTCAAAGATTTTAGCCAATAGACTTTCTTCAGTCTTCTCAGGATTAGTATCAACAACACATCATGGGTTTATCCCTCAATGCGGTACCACGAATCATGTTAATCGTGTGATCACTTTTCTTGATTATGTGAAAGTTACACGTGAACCATTTTGTTTAATTTTACTAGATGCCGAAAAGGCTTTTGACCGCGTTACATGGTACTTTTTATGGGATGTTTTGAGGAGCCGAGGTTTCGGACCACAGTTTATTAAATCATTACAGACATTGTATTATCGGCCTGTCGCCCGTATCAACACTATAGGACTCGAGTTGGCTGTGGTAGAAAAAAAAGAGGTACTAGGCAAGGTTGCCCTTGCTCCCCTCTTTTGTTTTCTATATACATCGAACCTTTTTTAAGGATGCTAGAATCTAGCTCGAGTATACCTCCTTTACATATACAGTCCTACCAATTTAAGGTACTAGCATATGCAGACGATGTGGCTGTAGTAACGCCTAATCCAGCTGTAGCGATGCTGGTAATCGAACAACTGGCTACAGTTTTTGGTAGGTCATCTGGCTATAAGTTAAATTCTGCCAAGACTCAGTTACTGAGCGCAAATATTCCGAATTATGTTGATCCAAGGTTGTGTCAAGAAGTTGTATATTTAGGTGTTAAATTACGAACAAGTACAAGTACATTGGTCAAAACAAATTGGGATCAACTCCTGGGCGGTGTAAAGAAACAACTAGATCGTGCTGAATGTTTGCACCTCTCCCTAGTGGGGCGATGCAATCTATTAAAAATGATGATACTTCCACAAATTTTATATCTTTTAACTTGTATACCTTTGGAAGTCCCTAAGGCCAGCTTGGTACAACTACAATCAACTTGTATGAGTTTCATGTGGTCAGGGCGAAAAGCACGATGGGCAAAGCATTTTATGATATTGCCAAAAGAGCTAGGAGGATGGTCTGTACCAGATTCTCTATTATATTATTAAGCATGTAGGTTCCAAGGGATGGGCACTTTGTGGAAAGGGGCGACCAATCGGTCCCCCCGAACGTATGGTGGAGTACCCCGATCCCCCCGGGAAGCCATTTTGGGCGGGAGGCGTGTCTCGGCTGGTATGCCCGAAGCGGCGTAGCCGGGGCGCGCCTTTTCCCGCCCAAGAGTGGGTTGTCCTAGACACCGAAGCCGCTAGCCACGCCCCGGAGGCGGATTGGAGGTGGGTCCACGCCCGCCCGAAGAAGGATAAAAGGAGCGACAAGCCAAGAAAGCATCCTCTTGTTCCTGTGCTCTGAAGCTGCACCTCCCCGTTGCCCGTGAGCTCGAGACGGAACGAAGAGCCAATTTTGAAGGATTAATTTTGTCTTTGTTCTTTCAGAAAGTCAGCGTTGGACGATGCCGGGCAAGAAGGTCGGAAAGCGGGTCGGTACTGATCAGATGCTCCGCATGCTGGTGAAAGACATGGCCGAGATGAAGAAGCAGATGGCGGCAATGAATGGTGTGGGGGGACCCAAGCGAGTCGTCGGACCCGCATTGCCGGGAGTAGTCCCTAACGGGAGAGGTAGAAGGGCCAAGAAGGGAGCGTCAGGGGGGGAGGCCCCAGTTCCCGAGGCGCCGCCTGCGCACCCAGATACACCGGCTGAGGCCCCGATCCCGGTCCCGAACGAGGGACAACCAATTCCGGTTGTAGTTACCCCCGTGAACGGGGAGGATATGCCTCCCGAACTGGCTGCACAGTTGGCAGCATGGTTGGGGAAAGATAGCGAGGGGGCCACGGCTGATGATGCCAGAGCAGTGATGAAGCAGTTGCGGCAATCGAGAGATGCTGCGAAGGCACCTTGTCCTCTTGTTCCCCCGCAGGCTCCCGTGGAACAACCAGTAGCGGGCGTGAGTTCGGCAGCGACTACGGTCACAGCTACCGGTTCAGGTAAGAAGCTATTGCCGATGGCGGGGGGGGGGGTCGGTACCCTCAAGAAGGGAAAAAGTGGCTCAGCATATCCCGATGGAAGTCAAAGAGAGGATATGGGCTGATAAATATATAAACATGTTTTCTTTGCTAACTGATCATTATGAGATTGAGCATGTGAAAATTCAAAAAGAGTTTCTGCACCCTAGTGTTTGGCGCGCAAAAATGGCCGCTTTCAGAGTTGACAAAACGATAGGTAATTGGGGCAGAGCGTTTGGGATGTTCACCACAATTATGGGGGAACGAAGGCCCGAACTGTTGGCTGAATTACCCGTGTATCAGACACGTATCATGGAGTTTTCTCAGACATATGAAGGTAATCAATGGTTTTTGTACGATAGCATATTCCGTAAGTCCAAGGAGTTCGACGCATCTCTGACGTGGGATTGTTTCGACTCCATTTCCTGGCAAAAAATGGAGAAATCAGGCATGGCGAAGGCGCCATTGTTGGGGGGGAACGGGGGCGAGTCTTCCCGCCACTCATCTGGGGCGCCCTTTCGGGCGGGATCAGGCAATGATCAGCACTCAAGGACTAATGGCAACTCAGGTAAAAAAAGGGGCATGCTGGAGTTTTAACAGAGGCAAGTGTACAAGGCCCCAGGGGTCATGCAAGTTTAGGCATGAATGTACAGGGTGCGGGCAGTCCTCGCATCCCGAGACCATGTGCAGAGCCAAAACGGGTGACACGGGAAGTAGAGGGGGCGCCAAACAGGTCTGAAATAGTCAGAGGGGCGCCTTTACCTACCCCGGTTGATACCATGGCAATGATTCCTTGGCTCAATGAATACCCGGATCATAGCTCCGCTGGGGTGTTGCGAGATGGTTTTTCGTATGGTTTCCGCATCCCGGCGGGGAATTTTCAGGGTAAAACACAATGTAGGAACCAACTCTCGGTTCTGCAGAATACAACTGTGGTACAAGCAAAGATTGGGAAAGAGGTGACCCGGGGTCGGGTTGCCGGACCATATGACAGACCGCCAGTTCCTGATTTTGTTTGTTCGCCCCTGGGAGTAGTCCCCAAAAAAGACCCAGGCGAATTTAGGTTGATACATAACTTGTCAGCTCCGAGGGGTCTTTCGGTGAACGATGCGATTGACCCGGGAGTGTGTTCGGTGCGGTATGCGTCTTTTGACGAGGCCGTCGCCATGTTGAATCGCCTGGGGCCCGGAGCGCTGATGGCCAAATCGGACATCGAGTCAGCGTTCCGGTTGCTCCCGGTACACCCAGACGACCAGCGTCTCCTTGGTTTCATGTTTCAGGGACGCTATTACATGGATAAATGTATGCCAATGGGTTGCTCCATATCTTGTGCGTATTTTCTGTTCCTGGGGGCAGCCGGGGACTCGGAATGTGCACAGGCTTTGAATGAATTTTGTGATCTCATGAGAGATTTTGGTGTGCCATTGGCGCCAGGTAAGACTGTGGGACCGTTTACTTCGCTCGAGTTTCTTGGAATAGAGCTCGATTCCGAAGAGGGTTGCTTCCGGTTGCGCAAAGAAAAGGTAACGAAATTCAGGGCCTCGCTGGAAACATGTATTAGCGAGACAAAGGTAAATTTGCATCAATTGCAACAGACTGTGGGTCAGCTGAATTTTGCCCTTAGAGTGATACCAATGGCTCGCCCTTTTTCCCGCTCGATTGCACAAGCCATGGTCGGCCTTAAAGAAGGGCACCACCGCACAAGGCTCTCCGCAGAGGTTCGCCAGGACATGCGCATATGGTTGGCATTTCTGGCGGATTTCAATGGTCGTGTGGTCTGGAATAAACCGGCGGTGTCCTACGAGGAGCTGGGGTTGTGGACGGACTCGGCAGGGAGTATGGGTTTTGGCGCCATATTTGGTAATCACTGGTCAGCCCAAACATGGCCATCGTGGTGGCATGAGAGTGGGCTTACAGGTAACATTGGTTTTCTCGAATTGTTCCCTATTCTGGTGGCCTTGAGAACATGGCCTGGGGGGTTTCGGGATCACTCTGTGGTATTCTGGTCTGATAACATGACCGTGGTTGAGTGTATCAATAGTCAGGCAGCACGATGCAAATGGATTTTGAGATTGCTTAAGGAAATTGTCTTGCTATGTATGCAACTGAACGTCCTTTTTAGGGCAAGACATGTGCCGGGGGTGCTGAATCAAGCAGCTGATGCACTTTCTCGTTCCCGTATGCAGGCCTTCTGGGATTTTCTGCCCACAGCGGACCCGGTGGCGGCACCATTTCCCGAAGCTCTCTGGTCTCTCGGTGCCCCGAACTACAAAACCTTGTGGGAGAGAGTTTAGCACCCAGGACAAGGAAGGCATACGAAGGGGCGTTCCGTTCCTATTGGTCCTTTTTGGATTCTGCTAGGGGGGAGCTTTGGGGCCAAGAAGAGTATGTCCTGAAATTTTTGTTGTCTTTACATCAGGCAGGCAAATCAGTAGCTACGGCTCAGAGGCACCGGGCCGCCATTTCTTTTATGGCTCGGGCTCATGGTATCCAGGACCCCACAGCGTCTTTTGTGGTACAGAAGGCGCTGCGTGGGTGGCAATGCCTTGAGGGTCGCAGAGTGGACGAAAGGCACCCGATAGGTCTGGAAGGGTTGGCCCTGTTACTGTCCGTACTCCCTGCAACATGTTCATCTCAATCAGAGACAGTGCTATTCCGGGCCGCTTTTGCATTGGCATTCCATGGGGCTATGCGGGTTAGCGAGCTGGTAGCAAAGAACAAGCAGGATACGGGGGGAGGTCTGTGCCGAGAGCACATACAAATTAAGGGGGAGACGATGATGGTCTTGTTTGCCAGGTCCAAGACCGATCAGGGTGCGATCGGGGACAGTGTGGTAGTCCAGCGGATTCCCGGATCTCCCATGTGCCCGGTTGCATGCGTTGAGGAGTATTTGGCGCACAGGGCGGCATCATGGGGGGGAACCTTGCTGAGGCACGCAGACGCCACCCCACTGACTAGGTTTCAGTTCCAGCGGGTGCTTGCAATGGCAATTACAGCCGCGGGCTTGAACCCGTGCGAGTTTGGGACCCATTCCTTCCGGATAGGGGCTGCTACAGAGGCTACAGCCAGGGGTCTGAGTGGGGAAAAAGTAAAACAGTTGGGGCGTTGGTCCTCGAATTGTTACAAAAGGTATGTGCGGTTGCACATGTTGTGAAGCTGATATCATGCACTCACGCTTCTTGTTTTTGTTTGGTTTACAGTTTCGCAAGCTTACGAGGCGGGGCGGACTGTGCAGTCGACCCGACACCTGGGAACCAGCGGTCAAAGACCACCGGCTGAGGAGAGAGTGGTGTGGGTCGTGGGCCACTCATACGTGAGGCGTGCCGCGGACGTATTCAAAGCAGGTGACATGTTTCACATGGCTGGGGAATACGGGTACAGGGTGACCTTCTACGGAAGGGGAGGGCTCTGTATTGACCAGTTTCAAACTTTTATGGAGGGCTTGTTAGGGCGGACAAGGTCACCGCCATCTATAGTCATAGTGCATCTTGGGGGCAATGATTTGGTGACCACTGGTCGACGGGTACTTCTCGAGTTGATACTATCCACTGTAAGTTGGTTGGCGAGAAGGGTTCCGGGGTGCACAATTGCTTGGTCCCATATGATTCCTCGGAAGGTGTGGCGAGGGGCTAATTCTGTGTCTGCTATAAATCATTCGGTAAAGAAAGTGAATAACAAGCTTGGTAGACTGTTTCGTACAAGTACATTGCATTCGATTCCGCATGGATGTATCAGGGGGGACCATATGTATCTAGAGAATGGGGTCCATTTGTCCCGGGTGGGGAATTCTTTACTCATAGGAGACCTCGTAGCCTGGTTAAAGAGTTTACAGCCATGACCTTTAAGTAGGAGTTTTTGTGGGGGGTCCGGATAGCCGGTCAACTATCCGGCCTGTGGCGGTAAGGTCATGATCGGTGAGCAGTAATTGGAAGATCCCTAGAGGTGGGGGCGTCACCCATTAAGGATGGGAGCGCCCGGGGGGAGGCGGCCATTGTCCCCTCAACGGGGAGGCGGTCCCCTCTAAGGATGGGGACGCCGAAAGGGAAGGCGGCCATAGGCCCCTCCCTGGGGAGGAGGGACTGCAGGGCCTCTCCTGGGAATTTCCCGGGGCCAGGACATCTGCGACGGCAGATGTGGTAAGTTGTGTGGGGTGGGAGGGGGGTCTACGCCACCTTCTAGACACCTCACACGAGTCCTCAGACGACCACTAAGATGGCGTCGAGTTAACATGGGGCCCCCGTCAAGACAAGGGAAATTGGAAATAGGCACAAAGGTGTAGTCTGTGCGACCGCCCCTCACAAGTGAGGGGGGAGTTCTGGTTTAGGGATCTGACACCGGTTACGACCTTGCCGTTGGCCCGTAATGTTAGGATGTACAATTTCAATTCTAGAAATGCATTTGCAGGATGTTTAGTATCGGCTAGGAGAACCTTTGTATTAGAGATGTGTTAAGGTTAGCCAAGAACATCGTAATGTGGAAATGAAATTGTACATGATATGAAACTGTTATTTTAATGTTTTAATTTTGTTTCATATTTTAATAAATACGGCCGGGAGGGTAACTCCCTCCCGCCTTCCAAAAGTTCAGAACCGTTTCCGTACTCCCATTCTTGGGGATTGTGTTGAGAGGGGGTGGCGGGTATCTCAGCCATATGGAAAGGGGCGACCAGTCGGTCCTCCCGAACGTATGGTGGAGTACCCCGATCCCCCCGGGAAGCCATTTTGGGCGGGAGGCGTGTCTCGGCTGGTATGCCTGAAGCGGCGTAGCCGGGGCGCGCCTTTTCCCGCCCAAGAGTGGGTTGTCCTAGACACCGAAGCCGCTAGCCACGCCCCGGAGGCGGATTGGAGGTGGGTCCACGCCCGCCCGAAGAAGGATAAAAGGAGCGACAAGCCAAGAAAGCATCCTCTTGTTCCTGTGCTCTGAAGCTGCCCCTCCCCGTTGCCCGTGAGCTCGAGACGGAACGAAGAGCCAATTTTGACCCACCCACCAGCCCCTGATGACAGCGAGTTGTTTGAATAAAGTCGTGTGACGTGGTATTGTTTTTTCTTACAGGTTGTTCTGAATAAAGTTGGTGATTTGATATGCAATAAAGTTGATAATCTTCATTTTCAACACGTTTATTCAAAAGTAGTTGCACCAGAGTTGAACAGTGATGTTCTGTAGAGTTTATACTTGGAATGCTTAAGTATAATTGTTTTTCTCCTCTTTAGCCTTAGATTGTCGTATTTATTTTTTGGTCGGGCGGTAAGGTCATGATCGGTGAGCAGTAATTGGAAGATCCCTAGAGGTGGGGGCGTCACCCATTACGGATGGGAGCGCTCGGGGGGAGGCGGCCATAGGCCCCTCCCTGGGGAGGAGGGGCTGCAGGGCCTCTCCTGGGAATTTCCCGGGGCCAGGACATCTGCGACGGCAGATGTGGTAAGTTGTGTGGGGTGGGAGGGGGGTCTACGCTACCTTCTAGACACCTCACACGAGTCCTCGGACGACCACTAAGATGGCGTCGAGTTAACATGGGGCCCCCGTCAAGACAAGGGAAATTGGAAATAGGCACAAAGGTGTAGTCCTCTGTGCGACCGCCCCTCACAAGTGAGGGGGGAGTTCTGGTTTAGGGATCTGACACCGGTTACGACCTTGCCGTTGGCCCGTAATGTTAGGATGTACAATTTCAATTCTAGAAATGCATTTGCAGGATGTTTAGTATCGGCTAGGAGAACCTTTGTATTAGAGATGTGTTAAGGTTAGCCAAGAACATCATAATGTGGAAATGAAATTGTACATGATATGAAACTGTTATTTTAATGTTTTAATTTTGTTTCATATTTTAATAAATACGGCCGGGAGGGTAACTCCCTCCCGCCTTCCAAAAGTTCAGAACCGTTTCCGTACTCCCATTCTTGGGGATTGTGTTGAGAGGGGGTGGCGGGTATCTCAGCCATATTGACAGGGGCAGCACCGGCTCAGCTTGCATAATGCCCCTCGATATATCCAATGCTTTTGGGAGTAAAAGCAAAAAATTGCTTATTCCTGCATTTGGAATGGAGTTATTATAAGCAAACGCCGTTCAAGACTTTAGAAGCAGCGTATAAGGTTTGGCGACAGTTAGGGATATGTTCGGTTTCAAAAAGATTTCATATTATACGCCGTTAGTATCGCCAATATTCCTACCAGTTGATCTATGGGATAGAGTGGCATATAATTGGAGGGTGAGAGGAATAAGAGTGGTAGGAGAGTTATATTCTGATGGTATTCTTAAATCTTTCGAACAACTATGGACACAATATCAGCTCCCCAGAGAGAATTTCTTTAAATGGTTGCCGAGTCTATCAGGTGGTCCTTAGATTCAGGGGCATCAGCAATGCTGGTGCTCCTGGATCTATCAGCTGCTTTTGATACTGTAGATCACAGCAGATTGCTGACCCGACTTAAGGACATAGGTATTGGAGACAAAGCTCTCAACTGGCTACTCTCCTACCTCACTAATCGCTCCCAGAAAGTGGCCTTGGGCCCCTTTTCTTCTGGACCAAAAAATCTCTGGTGTGGCGTCCCACAGGGGTCGGCACTGCGGGGAATGAGATTTTGATATCAAATTATGATTATGATTAATTTAATAATTTATCTCATTCGTCATTTTTGGACCGTTTTTATCTGTCATTGAGTAAAAGACAACCCCCGCATAGGTTAGACAAACCCCATTAACTGACGCCACTCTGAAGAACCACTTACAACTGATAAAGTTTAAGTATTTTATATAAAGTTAGTTTAAATGCAATACAATCCACTCAGGATAAAATCTCAAAGTATACAAAATACAAAATCAGTTACAATATCAGCAATTTAAGCTTCGATGTGAAGTGGTTCCTTCTGCGTCATCTGCAGTAAGATAAAATCATCAAGTTAAAACTGTCCCTACTCTATGCTACGTGACATCCCTACTTCGCAAGTTTCTTCCCTAAAAAGGTGTCAGCAGTTTGACTTCCAAAGAAGTTCAAACTCTCTTAGCCTCTAAAGGAATCTTAAGTTTCAGAAGCAGTACCCTATCTGCCTACCCATCCGCTCTCTCTAAGGGTCCTCGGCCTACTGCTCCCTTGCGCTCTGATCTCTCAGCGCATCTGCTCAAGGCATCTACCCTTGCCTTTGCTCTGAGCAATTCGTCTCGCTGTTTCTAATCTCCCAATTGCTCATTGCTCATTGCCCTTCTCTGATTGCTCTCTCCTCCCCGGGGTGCTGTCCCTAAAATACACAATCACAGTGTGGGTGGAACGCCCCTTGACGCCCACCACGGACTTTCCCCGATGATGTCAACTTCCTGCTTCTTCCATTGGTCCACTCCTTGCGTCGTCCGTTAAGTTGACCTTTCTCCTTAGATGTCATCTTCATCATCTCATCGTCGACTTTTATTGACTCTTTCAGATCGAATGTCATATGAACTTAGACAAGGCTTTAACTTATCTGTACAACTTTCTAACCTTCTAGATCCTGTGAATGGTCTTGTCAAAACATAGTCCACCTCAAAAAGTGTCTTTCCTCACGTTCGAGCAATAAGCTCCGTCCGGCATTGTCACCTTAAATCTTAACAAGTGCTAGACTTCTTGGCTCTCACGTCCACATCAAGCTATTTACGACTTTTACAAGCCCACTAAATTTCATACATTTGACTATGCTCCTGCGAACTCTTGGTCCGTTAGGTTACAATCACAAATGACCTAAGCTCTTCCAGCATTCCTACAGAAACCCTCTACACAGCATAACCTTTGGCATACATTTATATATTCGTACTTTAGCAAAAAGTCTTAGTTATACTTGAATACGTTCTACATCAAATATATAATACATAGAATACGACTGCGTAGAATATAACTTATGCATTTTCCTTGGTTACATTGTCACGTACGTTCTCTACATTTATCCCCGTTATTTCTCCACGTTTCTTCATTTAAAGTTACACGCGTATACGAATTCTACTGTGCACGTTCTACATTTCCTAAGCATTTCTACACATTTCTATGTCTACCCATCATGTATACGGGCCTTTTAAATCTAATGCATGTTTAACATGTGAATACATTTACATTTTCTATACTATGTTATCACGTTAGTTGGCCTTTATGCTATAGTTGTCAACTTTACATTACGATATGCGTTTCATTCCTACGTTTATAACATATACGTCTAAATATGGCTACGATATACTCTATTTTCAAATTGCGCTCTCTCAGTTCCCCCCTTTGATGACTTTTAGGAGTCATCACTAAAAGCAATTTGAATACATCTTTTTATACTGAACTCGTTACATCAGCTCCTCTTTTCATTGATTCAAGTGTTCTCAGACTTTTATACTGTTGATCTTGTAGAACAGCTAGTCTCCTTTCCTGGTCTCTCATCGATCTCTGTAACTTGTTCGACCTATACCACTTAAACAATTTTACTAATCCTAATAATGTAATTATACAAATTAATACTATTAATACAGGCTTTAATATATACCAAACTATACTTTTGCCAAGATTAGCAAACCAACTTCCAACCTTTCCCACTCCATTTCCTACTTTTTCCCAAACATTTATTTTTGATAAATCTTCAATTTCTTGATGAATCTGTGTAATGTTCCGTATGACTTTCTCAAGTGGTTTTGAATTATCAGGAATATAAGTACAACATTCCTGAACTTTCAAAGCTTTACAAACTCCGCCTTCCTTTGCTAATATCACATCTAAAGCAAGTCTGTTCTGTAAAACCATTGCTCTAATCGACTGCATTTCCCCTTCTACTAACATTAATGATCTTGCAGTACTAGCAGACAATCTATCCACGACTGTCGCTAACCTTCTAATCTTAACATCGTTAAGAATCAAACCTAACAACGGAAACATCGCTCCAAATACATCTCCTACTACTTCTGCATCTCCTACTTCCCTTTTCGTTCTCCTCGAAGCCTTTCCTTCTATGATCGCTAAATCCTTTGCATGATATATTTTGGGGAAGACAATTGCCAAGTAACACGAACCATACCAATTGTCTGGAAGTTTTACATAGGCATTTCTCCCACATACAAAATACACATTCGGAATAGCTTGCATCCCTTTCATAAAATCTTTCGTGTAGTACTCCAGTTTAAAAGAGTGCTCGCAACTAACTTCACCTACAAATTCACTCTCATAATACGTTTTGCTTCGAGCTAAACATAACTTTCCTTTCTGCGTTCTATCCAATGCTATTGGACCATTGCTACCTTTCTTTTTATGTGCCTTCTCTTCTTCTGTCCAGTCTATTTTCCATTGTCCTGACATTTTTAGAATCTTCTGCCGTCTGCATCGGTCATCTACTTGTGCTATAAACCTTTTCTCTACTTCTGATACTTTGCAAGTCAGATTATTTCTACGTGCATATGATGTATCTAATGTGTCCCAAGGAAGAAAGAATTTAGCCAGTCTATCCTCCTTTTTGTAATAGTTCCACTTATTCATTTGCTTATAATTCGGAACTTCAGGCAGTACCGAATCATAATTTGAAAAGTAGTACTCAAATCCTTCTCTACCATAAAATATACTAAGCAGTAAACTACATGTTATCCCATAAGTCAATGGGAGATGGTGATATCTAATGCCTTCGTCTACAGAAGCCGGCAATTGCATACAAACGTAGCAATCTTTGGCCTCCATGGCATCGATATACTCATACAATAATTTGGCATATGCATTTGACCTAAAGTTTCCCTGTGACTCGTCTGTATGTAATCTACGAGCTTCCTCTGTAAGTAACGCCTTTTCACGTATAACAGTGCTCTCCTCCTTCTTTCCCACAAGAGCAGGTTTCAAGGTCGTTACAGTTTTTACATTCGCTATTCTTTTATCATTCTCATCTCCTGTCAGGTAAGATATCGTTACTACTATGATTATGAGGAATATCACTATTGCTATAAGTGTACCTACTATACATCTAGCTTTTCTGTTTGGGTTGCCGTTCTCCATGTTATCAAACAGCGTACCTCGTTCTCTAGCGAAAATTCTCTTTCCAGTCTTTAGTTGCTTGTTTGCTTTCACAGTCTTTAAAGTGCTTGTATCTTTTTCACCACAATGCCTTTTCTCTCTTAGCAGCAGACAACCCTAGCCCTTCTCCGTCCTCTAAATGTAATCCCTAATTTTATTCTTCTTTCCACTCGGTGCTAGGTTATCTTCTTCTTTATAACATACGTACAAAAGTCTTTTATGCATCAACAATTATTTTCGGACCTGCAGCTTTCACAACAATTATTAACAGTTCAAAGCGAATAACTTTTTCTTCTTCTTCTGACATTTGCTGACCAACTGTTGGAAATTGTAATCTTTTTAGCACTAGATCTTGAATTTTACTCAAACGTGGGGGTATGGGAAGTGTGAAAGTCAGTAACCCCTCAGTCTCGAGTCCAGGCGCCAACATCCATATCTCCACTGCCACAAATGGATCGAGATCGATTACTTTCACGCTCTTCACTCTCCCAGATTTCTGTCCCCAATACATCTGCTAGATAAGTCCACTCTGGGGTGGCGTACCTTCTGCAGGGCACACGTACCCTTCTCGATCTTCGTGGACTCTCAGTTCCTGAATCTGTCGTGTCTTCCTCCTGATCCGATTCTTCAGCGATCGGGGCAAGAGTTCTTTCCTTCTTCCTTTCCGAACTTGGCCTTTTCCTTCTCTCCGGCCAACTGGCTTCTTCACTCTTTTTCTTTCCGCTCCTTGTTCTAGGACCTGTCTCTTGGTCACTCTCAGTTTGCTCGATATCTGTGTCGGACTCCCAATTACTTTCTTCTCCTGAGGCGACTTCGGTCCCACTAGTGTCCTGACCTTCGTCGTCCTGTTCCAACACAGTTTCAGTTTCTTCGATCACCTCCACAGCTTGGCTTTCCCCCTCTATGGCTTCTCCGCTTCCTGTCGGATTTCCGTCCGAGAGAGGAGCTGTTCCTTCTGGAGGTGTTGGCACTCTTCGGGTGTGTGAGGCATGTATCCAGTTTGGCAGACCTCCACACTTCACTGCGGTATTCGTTACAAGTATGACTTGAAACGGTCCTCGCCAACGCACGTCTAAGCAGTTCTTCCTGACATGCTTCTTCACCAGGACCCAGTCTCCTGGACTCAGGTCATGGCACAAGTCTTGTACTGATGGAACCTCTGCAGCCTGGACCTGGAGGGACACAGAATTAACGGCATCAGATAGTCCCTTGCAGTAGTCCAAGATCAAATCGTCTGTGATGTTCACTAGCGCTGCAGTCGGAACCGATGGCAATCTCATAGCTCTCCCCATTAGCACTTCGTGTGGAGAGAGGCCTGTTCTTCTATCAGGTGTGCTACGTATGCTCATAAGAACTACTGGAAGTGCGTCTGGCCAACTCAGGGATGTCGATGAACAAACTTTAGCCAGTCTGGACTTGATAGTACTGTTAATTTGCTCTACAATCCCTGAAGCTTCTGGTCGATAGCTGCAGTGTAACTTCTGATCGATATTCAAAGCTGAACACAGCATCTTCACCACTTCGCTATTGAAATGAGTTCCTCTGTCCGATTCCAAAGAGGATGGCACCCCAAACCTCGGTATCAACTCCCTAAGTAACAATTTTGCTACTGTAAGTGTATCGCACCTACGTGTAGGGTAAGCCTCAACCCATCTAGAAAATATGCAGACAATCACTAAAACGTATCTGAGTCTGTTGCACGGAGGCATTTCTATAAAGTCAATCTGCATCCTATTGAAAGGCCCCCCAGACCTTCCTATGTGACTCAAGGTAACTGGTGTTCTCTTTCCCACATTTAGTTGCTGACAGATCGTACATCGCTGACACACTGCTTCTGCCGCTACTCTAAACTTAGGATTGAACCACGTTTGTCTGAATACTCTCACCATAGCATCTCTTCCTATGTGTGCCGATCCATGCAATTTCCTTGCCATTGGACTAATGAGTTCATTTGGTAAAACTGCCCTTCCGTCGGCAGAAACCCAAAAGTTCATCTCACTTTTCCCGCAACCTGCTGTTTCCCAGCTCCTTTTCTCCTCATCTGGTGCATTTTCCTGTACTGCTCTCAATTCATCCCATGTATCTACCGTATCTAGTAACATAGTCAATTCAGTTCTTTCCTGGATTCCCCCCACTTTTGCATCAGTGTGAGAATATCCCTGCTCTGCGCAGTAACGCGCTACTTCATCTGCGTATCTGTTTCCAAGTGATACAAAATCCACATTTTTTGTATGCGCTACGCATTTGACCACGGCTATGGCCATAGGTTTTTGCAAAGCCTCTAACAGTAGTTTCACGAATTCTCCATTCCTAATAGGGGAACCCGAGGAGGTCATGTAACCTCTTTGAGACCATAACTGCCCATAATCGTGAACTACCCCGAAACCATACTGGCTATCGGTGTATATGGTGACTCGAAGTCTGTCACCCGCTAAGCAAGCGCGAGTCAAAGCCACAATTTCAGCTACCTGTGCGGAGTGTACTCCTTCCAGGCAAGCGGCTTCTATAACTCTGCTAATCGTGCATACTGCATAAGCTGCTCTCAGCTGACCGACATCGTTTCTTACGCATGAACCATCAACGAAGAAAATTTCGTCTGGGTCTGTCAATGGCTCATCTACGATATCAGGTCTTGGTTTGGTACATAGTTCAGTCACATCGAGGCAGTCATGATCTGTACAATTTTCATCGTCCGCTTCATTCGGAAGTGGCATCAAAGTTGCAGGATTCAAGACAGAGCATCTCTTTAGGGTCACATTCTCGGCAGCCAGTATGACTTGCTCGTAGCGTGTGAGCCTGCTATTCGTCAGATGCTGAGTCTTCGTCCTGGTCATTAACAGTTCTACAGAATGTGGTACATACACTTCTAACTGATGACCCATAACTACGCTTTCAGATCGTTCAATGCTGACACCCGTTGCAGCTACGGATTTGAGACATCCGGGCAACGCTGCGGCTACTGGATCTAATGTAGCCGAAAAGTACGCCACTGGCCTGCGCGCATCTCCATGGACCTGAGCTAAAACTGCTAAAGCGCATCCCTCTCTTTCGCAGCAGTAAAGCAAAAATGGTTTGGTGTAATCTGGCATTCCTAAAGCCGGGGCACGACATAAGTCCTCCCTCAGCTGCAAAAACGCCATCAAACACTCTTTGTCCCATGGTACCGGATCACTTACTCCTTTGTGCGTCAGTTGTAGCAACGGTTTGGCCTTCAGTGAAAAGTTTGCTATCCACTGTCGACAATAACCAACCATGCCTAGAAACATCCTGACTTCTCTTTGTGTCGTAGGCGCGTTCATTTTCATAATCGCCTCTATTCTGTCTGGAGACACCTTCCGCTTTCCCTTTTCAATCCTATGGCCCAAGTATTGCACCTCAGTCTTACAATATTGCAACTTACTTGGAGACACCTTGTGCCCGTTCTCGGCCAAGTGATTTAGCAAGGTTATGGTGTCTTCTCTGCAAGCTTCCTCAGTTTCTGACGCAACTAGGAGGTCGTCTATGTACTGGACCAGAACCGAATTCTTGGGCAGTACTAGACTCTCAAGATTTCGTTTCAATAGCTGGTTAAAGATCGACGGGCTTTCTGTATACCCCTGAGGGATACGACACCATGTTAAGACGCGATCTTCCAGTTTGAAAGCGAAAAGATACTGGCTCTCTTCGTCTAACGGTATCGAAAAGAAAGCCTGGCACAAATCTATCACGGTAAACCATTCAGCTTGGAACGGTATCTGAAATAATATCACTGATGGATTCGGTACCACTGGACAACATGAGACAACAATATTATTAATCTTTCGAAGATCCTGCACTATTCTGTATTTTCCACTAGGTTTCTGCAAACCCATGATCGGGGAGTTACATGGACTACCCACGATCTCCTTCAGTATTCCCTGTTTAATCATGGATTCAATCACAGGCTTTATTCCTGCAATCGTCTCTGGCGTTAGCTTATACTGTGGTGTTCTTGGATACTCAGCATGGGGTCTTACCAAGATTTTTACCGGTTCTACTCCTTTGATCAATCCTATTTCTTCCCCAGTAAAATCCCATACCTCAGCTGAGACTTTCTCCCTCAAGTCCTGCGGAAGCTCCTCCACTGTTAAGGTAGGATATAGTTCCACACACTCTTTTGAGTTTACAACTTTAAAATCAGCATCCTCGTCATTAGTCTGCACTTCTACTCCTTCAGGTGTACAATGTATCGTGCAATTCAGTTTGCACAGCAAATCTCTCCCTAGTAAGCACACAGGACTAGAATCGCAGATCACAAACTGATGTTCGTCACTGTAATTCCCTATCCTTACTGACACTGGTTCGGTCAGGGGATTCGTCATCCTTTTGTTCGCGACTCCTACCACCTGAACCATTTCTCCTGATATTGGCAGACCCGGGACGACCGCAGATCTCAACGTGGATCGAGTGGCCCCCGTATCCACCAAAAAGGTTGTAGGACATCCCGCTATTTCAGCCTCTACGTATGGTCCTCTCTGATCTACCTCCAAAGCGGCTCCTAGAGTACAATCTTCCTCCCTATTCGCCCGCTGCCCTGTAAGTGGATCAACGTAGTAGCATTCCTCTCCTCCTACAAACAATGGCATCTGTCTGTAGGTTTTCCCTCCGTTTGAGATGCGAGGTGGTTGAGGAAACGGGGCTCGAGGAGTCTGAGTCCCCCCTTTGATAAACTTTCCCTTCGGGACTGCGGCTCCCTTAACCACGTTGTTCTGAACCTCTTCCTCCTCCTGCTCTAATTCCCCTGACTCAACATTGTAAGGACACTCGCGTCGCCAGTGCCCCACTTCGTTACACTGATGACACCTCGTTGTCTTTTTCAGTGTCGCGATATCCATTCTCGGTCTCGGTCTTTCTTCCTCATCTCTGCTCTGATTATTCTGTTTCTTTGCCTGCATTCCTGTTCCCTGCTGCCGTGGTTTATCCTTTCCAGCAGCTTGCATTTGCACTAGCATTAACTTTTCTTTAAGCTTCTTTGCCTTAGAGTCTATCTCGTCACTACAGTACCTTGCGTATCTCAGAATCTCGTCTAACGGTTTGTTCTGCCAACAGATCAGATGCTGCTGGATCATTAGGCATATTTCTGGTCTCAATCCGAGGACAAACTTTGAAACAAACTGTCCTATATCCTTGGGATCCATCACATCTAACCCGCTGTATTGCTTAAATGCTTTCAGCAAGCGCTCGTAAAACTCATGAACTGTCTCTTTCGGTTCCTGAGTAGTTCGATCTATCTTAACCCAGTCTATATCTTGCACCGGCACTTTCTCTTTTAGCCATGTTATTACTCTCTCATATTTTTCCATGACTCTAACTGATGGACCATTTGTCCGAATATTTCTCGGCGGCTCGCAAGTAGGCCATTCAACACTGAGCTTGCATGCCGTCCACAAGTCTCCGGGTACTACGATATCGAACAGTGTGTTCAAATCGATCCACAGTACCTTCGAGATCTTCACGAATCTTTCTACCTGCTTATACCACTCGACGGGATTATCTCTAAGCTTTGGGAAGGAATTGGTAAATGCCGCCAAATCCCCCCTACTCCAGGGCACGTGAACGTAGCTTCCATTCGCGATTTCTCGCAAAGGGAAGGCTTCCATTCGCATCAAGCCTGCGTCCTGGGACTCCTCAAGCACACTCCGTCTAACGGAGCCCTTTCTGGACCATCTTTCCTCCCATCTATCCAGATCTTTCCATATTCTGATACTTAGGATCAGTTCCCTTATGTGTACCTTCAGCGCGATCGTTCTGCGATCATCCAAATCCTGATCCGTGCAAGTTAGCCTATGGTTACTCTGTAAAGCCTTAGTTCGTGACAGGTCTACCATGTACCTGTTTGCCAAATTAGATAAGTTCTCATGAGCTGACCTCGCTCTTCGAGTAATATCTTTGGATAGGAACAGTATCTCATCTGGTGTATACGAGGCTAATCTCTCTAATGACACTGTACCATCAATCAATTCATCCAGATCTGCCTTCAAACTCATTACGTCAAGCCGTTTTGCTTTTATTTCAGCTTTCAGCATTTCAGTTCTGTGTTCTTTCCTCATATCCCTCTCACCTCCACTATGCGCCCTACGCCTGAGCACAGGTGAGGTATGAGGAGTCTTCCTCTCTTCTCTTCGTTCCCACCCCTCTAGATCCCAAGCCTTTCCATCTTCACGTGGGGTATGGTGGAATAATGCTCCGTCCCCCAACCCTACGTTCCGATTTTTAGGCTCGGTTTCTCCAGATGTGAGATAGGATCCACCGTTCTGTTCTAACCCATTATAACTTGCTTGTTGTCTGGTGTCGCTTAATAAAATGAAAGGCCCTCGCCGGTCTTCCGTGTTCCCGTGATCTCTTTCGTGATCACCGGATGCATGGCGAGACGTTTCGCGACTCCCTAGGTTCTCATGACTCCTTCCACTATCACCGGATGCATGTCGAGACGCTTCGCGACTCTCCATGTTTCCGTGACTCCAATGTCTCACATCCTCACCTGGGGCATGGTGTGTCCACCTAAAGGTATTCCGGTACTCCTGTGTCCTACGTTCCCCTTCACTGAAGGTAACGTGAGGCACTTCGCCACACCCTGCACTCCTGTCATCGCACATTAGCCTATTGCTGTTATCAGTAGGATAAGTATCTCTTCTGCTCTCCTGGCTTCCTCTCTCCCACTCGGGACTGCTTTCGCCAGCTCCACAATGAGAGAGAATCCTGTTATCCTGCTCTCTCCACTCGGATCCCGTTTCTAAACTTCTATTCCGAGCTTCTTCGGCAGCGTCCCATTCTCTCAGGTATTCCCTTAATTCCTTATGGGTTTTCGGTTTAGGACCCCTCAAATCCATTGGTCCTCTTCGACCGCCCTGTTCTACCCTGGGACCCGTTGCAGAATCTAATGGGGTACTCCGACTTATTGGTGCTCGTATTTGCCTGTGGGGATTCATTGTGGCATTCCTATTCTCCCCTTCTGCTCTTTCATTGTCCCATCGTG
The DNA here is from genome assembly GCF_964263255.1 of Lissotriton vulgaris. Lineage (NCBI taxonomy): Eukaryota > Metazoa > Chordata > Amphibia > Caudata > Salamandridae > Lissotriton > Lissotriton vulgaris. Next base: position 125,274 of record NW_028244022.1, read on the forward strand.
CCTGTTCCTCCTGCTGGACCCCTTCCGGGTTATAGATGGACACAATAGGGCCTATGGTGACCGGAACCTGCAAAGCGTCTGGCATTTGGTACGACCTTGCGCATTGCGTCTCTGGAACCTTCTGGACCACAAATCTTCCCACTACTCTCTGTTCAGAACTAGTTTGGGGTAATTCCTCAGTCTTGTTAGCGTCCCACTCCGTTACCGGGATCGACTTATATTCCCCCCACCTAGCTCCGTCTGTTTGCGGTAATATGGGACTCGCAAGTTCACCGCTGTATGGAGGCGGTCTATCTGTTAACAACCTTTCTATTAGATCCTCCTCCTGTTCGCTTTCCTCATCTTCTTGTTCTAGAGGTTTCCTTTCTCCCGTAGCCTCTATCATGGTGAACAGTTTGTCCGCTTCTATCTTCTGCACCCTCCATTTCTTAGCTTCCTCGTCCCATTTAGCATCCTGCACTGCCTTTACCGATCTTCTCACTCTTTCTTGGCGCCTCTTTACGCCCCTTTCGTGTGCTGTTCTAAACCACACACCAAGAGCTTCAAATTGTGTTGGCCTCGGTAGAGGTCTCATTGAAAGCATCGTCGCCTTTAGTTGGTTCAACACCTCTAATTTAAATGTTCCAAATCTCGGAAACGCCAGTTCTTTTTGCCCCTCAGTTAGCCTATGCCACTCGGAGATCCATAATATCGAATGTAAGCCTACGTTGGCTGCCATATGATATGCTGGTGTGCCTTCTGGTGGAGCTTCTTCTCCGACATATAAATTTCTCCTTTTTCTTTTAAAGATTTTTCCTAAACCCTTGAAACACTTCATTTCGGTCCTTGCTAATTCTTTTCCTTATTTGCGTCTTGATAACAACCACCAATCCCTGTACGACTCTCGCTAATCAGCCTATCTCAGCACGGTTCTACGCCAACCGACCAATCTCAGCGCGGCTCTACGCTGATGTCACTTCTTTCTTCAGCAGCTTCCCTCGTTTCACGATCTCACATGCGTTTTCATTCATACACTGAAAAATGACTACTTCCGTCCAAGCGATCACTTTTCTCTGACTGTACGGCCACAGTCTAACTGTAATTGCTACCTCAACTGGCACAGCGTCTTTCCTCTTACGGTCGGACACGTGCCTCAACTGATAGGTTACTTACACACAGTAAACGTACGACCAGCGTCCGCTACTCATTCACTCACACATACGCTCCCCCTATCATCGGTCTGTCGGGAAATCAATGGTACCTCATGACCCCCTTTCAATGGTAGACAAATTACTCTGGGTGTTCGATACACCCGAACCACTTAAGTCCTCTGGACATAAGATTTCATCCGGTTGCGCGCGCTCACAACCTTCCCCCAATCACACTACAGGCATTCAACTCCGCTTGACATTACAACACAGGAACAACATAAAACACCGCAATCTTACAACGCATGACCCTTATACTCACTCTCGACCGACTCTGCTGCTTTTCTCTCGACGCACCATCAGCACCGTCTTCGGCTGCGATTCTTCTTCTGGTCGACGATGACTAGGGACCTTGGGGTAAACTAACCTGGCCTAGGTCGTCTTCCTCAAGAAGATAACCATCATTACTCTGCTACCAACTGCGGGGAATGAGATTTTGATATCAAATTATGATTATGATTAATTTAATAATTTATCTCATTCGTCATTTTTGGACCGTTTTTATCTGTCATTGAGTAAAAGACAACCCCCGCATAGGTTAGACAAACCCCATTAACTGACGCCACTCTGAAGAACCACTTACAACTGATAAAGTTTAAGTATTTTATATAAAGTTAGTTTAAATGCAATACAATCCACTCAGGATAAAATCTCAAAGTATACAAAATACAAAATCAGTTACAATATCAGCAATTTAAGCTTCGATGTGAAGTGGTTCCTTCTGCGTCATCTGCAGTAAGATAAAATCATCAAGTTAAAACTGTCCCTACTCTATGCTACGTGACATCCCTACTTCGCAAGTTTCTTCCCTAAAAAGGTGTCAGCAGTTTGACTTCCAAAGAAGTTCAAACTCTCTTAGCCTCTAAAGGAATCTTAAGTTTCAGAAGCAGTACCCTATCTGCCTACCCATCCGCTCTCTCTAAGGGTCCTCGGCCTACTGCTCCCTTGCGCTCTGATCTCTCAGCGCATCTGCTCAAGGCATCTACCCTTGCCTTTGCTCTGAGCAATTCGTCTCGCTGTTTCTAATCTCCCAATTGCTCATTGCTCATTGCCCTTCTCTGATTGCTCTCTCCTCCCCGGGGTGCTGTCCCTAAAATACACAATCACAGTGTGGGTGGAACGCCCCTTGACGCCCACCACGGACTTTCCCCGATGATGTCAACTTCCTGCTTCTTCCATTGGTCCACTCCTTGCGTCGTCCGTTAAGTTGACCTTTCTCCTTAGATGTCATCTTCATCATCTCATCGTCGACTTTTATTGACTCTTTCAGATCGAATGTCATATGAACTTAGACAAGGCTTTAACTTATCTGTACAACTTTCTAACCTTCTAGATCCTGTGAATGGTCTTGTCAAAACATAGTCCACCTCAAAAAGTGTCTTTCCTCACGTTCGAGCAATAAGCTCCGTCCGGCATTGTCACCTTAAATCTTAACAAGTGCTAGACTTCTTGGCTCTCACGTCCACATCAAGCTATTTACGACTTTTACAAGCCCACTAAATTTCATACATTTGACTATGCTCCTGCGAACTCTTGGTCCGTTAGGTTACAATCACAAATGACCTAAGCTCTTCCAGCATTCCTACAGAAACCCTCTACACAGCATAACCTTTGGCATACATTTATATATTCGTACTTTAGCAAAAAGTCTTAGTTATACTTGAATACGTTCTACATCAAATATATAATACATAGAATCCGACTGCGTAGAATATAACTTATGCATTTTCCTTGGTTACATTGTCACGTACGTTCTCTACATTTATCCCCGTTATTTCTCCACGTTTCTTCATTTAAAGTTACACGCGTATACGAATTCTACTGTGCACGTTCTACATTTCCTAAGCATTTCTACACATTTCTATGTCTACCCATCATGTATACGGGCCTTTTAAATCTAATGCATGTTTAACATGTGAATACATTTACATTTTCTATACTATGTTATCACGTTAGTTGGCCTTTATGCTATAGTTGTCAACTTTACATTACGATATGCGTTTCATTCCTACGTTTATAACATATACGTCTAAATATGGCTACGATATACTCTATTTTCAAATTGCGCTCTCTCAGCACTCAGCCCCCTGCTGTTCAATGTCTATTTGGCCCCGCTTTTCACCTTGATTGCCAAATGGGGGGTCAAGGCAATATCCTACGCGGACGACACGCAATTAGTCTTCCCATACACCGACACGTCCGAAGCAGCATTTAGCAAAATCAGGGGCTGTCTGATAGACGTGGCCAAATGGATGAATACCAACAAACTCAAAATGAACGCGAGCAAAACGGAGGTGCTATTCTTTGGAAACCCCGAACATCCCCCTCCGGATCTGTGGTGGCCAACGGAAATGGGCCCTGCCCCATCTCCCAGCTCCCATGCTAAAAATCTAGGAGTAAAATGGGATGAGAATTTGTCTTTCTTGCCGCATATACAACAGCTTACCGCGGGCTGCCTGCATAAACTCAAAAATTTGCGGAAATTTCTGCCTCTGCTACCAGTCGAGTGCCGGAAAACGGTTGTTCACGCAACAATCACTTCCCGACTCGATTACTCTAATGGCCTCTATCTTGGTCTACCTAAATATGCGGTGCAACGCCTACAAATCGTGCAGAATGCGGCTGCGAGATTAATAAAACGGATCCCTTTTAGGCAGCACATCTCTCCGCATCTGCACGAGCTGCATTGGCTACCAGTGGCAAGCAGAATTAAGTTCAAAGTGTTAACCCTGGCTTTTAGAGCACTAAAAGGCACGTGTCCAAATTATCTGAAACTCCGACTCCCCCGCTACCACCAAAAACGTGAGCTGCGCTCCAACTCCCTACTCAAGCTAACTGTACCGCGCGTAAGGAAAGCTAGACTTGGAGGCAGGTCCTTTTCGGCCGGCACGGCGAAACTTTGGAATACCCTGCCTCCTGCCATCCAATCCGCCACGTCAGAAGCAAGCTTTAGGAAACTCCTAAAAACCTGGCTTTTTATGCAATAATTCTGCCCCCCCTTCTGACTACTTACTCTTGCTGTGGGACTCGCTAGCGCCGGGACACCTCCCCAGAGGTAGCTGTTCGCGCTCAATAAGTTTCTGTATTATTATTATTATTATTAGGGCGTATTTAGAGAACAGTGGTACTTCTTTTGAATCAAATCCTCTGATCGAGGGTAATACAAGAGGGGCAAGTCAAGTCAAGTCAAGTCAGAAAATTTATATAGCGCGCTACATACCCAGAGGGTCTCAAGGCGCTTGAAGAGGGTTGGGGAATTACTGGTCAAATATCCACGTTTTAAGTTGCTTTCTGAATGCTAGGTGGTTCTGAGTAAGGCGAAGGTGAGTGGGAAGTGAGTTCCAGGTTTTAGCTGCCAGGTAGGAAAAGGATCTACCTCCCATGGTGGTTTTGTTGATGCGAGGAACAGTGGCTAGGGCTTAGTTGGATGATCGTAGCTGGCGTGCGGGAGTGTAGAAGGACAGTCGTGTGTTGAGGCATTCTGGTCCGATTTCGTAGAGTGCTTTGTGTGCGTGGGTTAGGAGCCGGAAAGTGATCCTCTTATTGACGGGGAGCCAGTGAAGGTTTTTCAGGTGACCAGAGATGTGTTCTTTGCGCGGGATGTCTAATATGAGCCTGGCTGAAGCGTTCTGGATTCGTTGGAGTTTTTTCTGGAGTTTAGCGGTAGTACCGGCATATAGGGTGTTTCCGTAGTCCAGTCGGCTCGTGACCAGAGCGTGGGTGACAGTTTTCCTAGTTTCGGTGGGGATCCAACGAAATGTTTTTTTGAGCATGCGAAGAATGTTGAAGCAGGATGAAGATACTGCATTGACTTGTCTATTCATTGAAAGTGAGGAATCCAGGATGACGCCCAGGTTCCGTGTGTGGTCCGTCGGGATGGGTGCTTTTCCAAGGGCTTCTGGCCACCAAGAGTCGTCCCAGGCAGAGGGGGAGGTGCCTAAGATAAGGACTTCTGTTTTATCTGAGTTCAGTTTCAGACGGCTGTGTTTCATCCATTCGGCTACTTCTTTCATTCCTTCGTGTAGGTTAGTTTTGGCGGTGCTAGGGTCATTGGTGAGTGAAAGGATCAGTTGAGTGTCATCCGCGTAGGAGATGATGTTGAGGTTGTGTTGGCGTGCGATGGCCGCGAGGGGGCTCATGTATACGTTGAAGAGGGTGGGACTGAGCGAGGAACCTTGGGGTACGCCGCAGATGACTTCAGTGGCCTCTGAGATGAAGGGGGAGAGGCGGACTTTCTGAGTTCTTCCGGTGAGGAACGAGGTGATCCATTCCAATGCTTTTCCTTGTATTCCGATGTTTTTGAGGCGCTGTAGAAGGGTGCTATGGCAGACTGTGTCGAAGGCTGCGGAGAGGTCAAGGAGGATGAGGGCGACTGTGTCTCCATTGTCCAGGAGAGTTTGAATGTCGTCTGTTGCTGCGATGAGGGCGGTTTCAGTGCTGTGTTTGGCTCGGAAGCCGGATTGTGAGGAGTCGAGGGATTTGTTTGTTTCAAGGAAGGCGGCGAGCTGGTTGTTGACCGCTTTCTCGATGACTTTGGCCGGGAATGGAAGGAGCGAGATGGGGCGGTAGTTTTTGAGTTCGGTGGGGTCAGCTGTGGGTTTCTTCAGGAGGGCGCTGAGTTCGGCATGTTTCCAGCTTTCCGGGAAGGTGGCGGAGTTGAAGGAGCAGTTAATGACATCTCGGAGGTGTGGTGCTATGATGGAGTCTGCTTTGTTGAAGATGTGGTGAGGGCATGGGTCAGTTGGGGATCCTGAGTGGATGGAGTTCATCAGGCGGATGGTGTCCTCAGTGGAGATTGGGTTCCAGTCATTGAGGGTGTTCAAGGGAGGTGGGGGTCCTGCAAGGGGTTGGGTGGGTTGGTCTTCAGGTTGGTTGTCGAAGCTGTTGTGGATGTCTGCGATTTCGTTGTGGAAGAATGAGGCTAGGGAGTCGCAGAGGGCTTGGGAGGGGGTGATGTCGTTGGAGTTGGCCGTGGGATTGGTAAATTCCTTGACGATATTGAATAGTTCTTTGCTGTTGTGGGCGTTGTTATCTAGTCGGTCCTTGAAAGCGGCTTTCTTGGCTTTTCGGATCAGTTGGTGGTGTAAGCGGGTGGCGTTTTTGAAGGCTTCCTTGGTGCTGGTGGTTGGATCTTTTTTCCAGGCCTTCTCAAGGGAGCGGCAGAGTTTCTTGGATTTCTTAAGATCATCGCTGAACCAGGAGGCCTTCTTGCTGCCGAGTTTGTTTTGTCGTTTTTTCAGTGGTGCTAGGATGTTGGCGCTGTTGGATAACCATAGGGTGAGGTTGGAGGCGGCTTGATCGGGATTTGAGGAGTGGGCTGGGAGGTTAAGAAGAAGCGATGAGGAGATCTGGTCGATGGTGATTTTGTTCCAGTTTCTTTGCAGAGTTGGTTGGGGGTGGTTGTTGGGTTTGGGCTTGTTGTAGGTAAAGTGAACGCAGCTGTGGTCAGTCCAAAGGAGGTTCGTGGTGTGACTGAAGGAGACATGATTGCTGGAGGTGAAGATAGGGTCGAGTGTATGACCTGCGATGTGGGTGGGGGAAGTGACAAGTTGTTTAAGTCCGAGGTTGGCGAGGTTGTCCAAAAGGGTGGTGGATTTGCGGTCGTTGTGCTTTTCAAGGTGAAAGTTGAGGTCTCCCAGAAGGATGTAATCTTTGGAGGGGAGCGCGTGTGGAGTGATGAAGTCCGTGATGTCCTCACTAAATTGAGCGCGGGGTCCTGGAGGTCTGTAAAGGAGGGTGCCTCTGAGTGTGGTCTTGGGGTCGATGTGGATCTGGAAGTGGAGGTGTTCGGAGTTGGCGAGATTGACGTCAGAGCTGGTAGAGATGCGGATTGATTTCTTATGGACGATAGCGATTCCACCTCCTGTGTGGCCGGTACGGTCCTTGCGTATGATCTTATAATCTTCAGGGATGGCAATGGTGATGTCTGGGGCAGAAGAGGCGTTCATCCATGTTTCTGTTAGGAAGGCGATGTCCGGAGAGATGGTGTCTAGTAGATTCCATAGGTCAATGGCGTGCCTGTGGACCGAACGGGTGTTGAGCAAGATGCATTGTAGGTTGTTGGGGTCGGATATCTGTGGTGTGATCGTAGCGGAGTTGTAGACGGAACCGTAGAATTTGCAGGAGTTGCATGAGAAAGGTCCGTGGGTTTGTCCAGGAGCAGCTTGGATGCAGTTGGGGGAGCGGCCGGGGTTAAGGGCTAGGAGGGTGGTGGCATCGTAAGTGATGCAGGAGGGGTGAGGGGGGCAAAGGCCAGGGGGTCTGGCGCTGGGCACGGTCCAGGCGCGGACGGGCGTAGACGGGCTTACCTTTGGCGCACCTTCGGCGCGAATGGGGCGCGATCGCTGCGCGTAAATGCTGCGCGCGGGAGCGACTGTCATATATGGGAAGTGGAGGGGGAGGGGCGAGGGCGGCTCTGCTGGGAGGCGGGGTGGGCTACAGAGGACGACAACAACAAGCAAAATGCAGGCGGAGGGGTGAGCAGAGCAGAGCGCTTGGGGGAAAACGCGCAATCAGCGTGAAAGTAATACAGGCAATTTAAAAGTGCATACCATCAAAGCGGCAACCAAGGCAGACAGTGGGCAATATATATGAGGCAGTTTAGATAGCAAAAGCGCTGCAGAAAGATACCAAGCAGGGGAGCAACCACTCAGCCCAAAAGCGAAGAGCGAGTCACAGCGTTTCCAGGTCAGGGAGCGCTGTTTGTAGTGGGAGGGCGGCTCAGCTGGGAGGCGGGGCGGGCTACAGAGGACGACAACAACAAGCAAAATGGAGGCGGAGGGGTGAGCAGAGCAGAGCGCTTGGGGGAAAACGCGCAATCAGCGTGAAAGTAATACAGGCAATTTAAAAGTGCATACAATCAAAGCGGCAACCAAGGCAGACAGTAGGCAATATATATGAGGCAGTTTAGATAGCAAAAGCGCTGCAGAGCGATACCAAGCAGGGGAGCGACCACTCAGCCCAAAAGCGAAGGCATTTTATACAATTTGATGCTAAATACAAAAGCTAACGACATTGAGCAGCAGAATCTTAAATGGGGAGCTAAATTAGGCAGACAGGATATTCAAATTGAAACTTCTTTGAGTATGGCGAAAGATTTATTCCTGTCTGCAAAGCTCTTTGCGCAACACTTTAAATCACTTTTTAATTTATATTATACACCTGATAAGGTGTCTAAATGGCCTGGGGATGCCATAGGAAAATGTTTTCGCTGCGGTTACATCTCCGCAAATGATATACATATCTTTTTACGTGCCCAGCTGTGGCACCCCTCTTGATATAAACAAACAATGGTCCAAAGCCTATTGATTACAACTGGTGACTCAATCAAACAATGACTCAATTTCCTTTTTTTTTTTTTTTTGAGCAACAATATCCAATTTGCCCAATAGTCTATCAATACTTTATATTGAGAGAAAACCTAACACCACGGTTAAAGAAAAATATATATATATTTATTTTTCATTTCTTAAATTAGCATTTTTTGTATTCATACTAATTACATATGTTCTGAAGTGAGTAAAAACAGATAGGTTGCCATGAAGGGAGCGTGCAAAGGAAGAAAGGATGTGCTCAAAAAGGGTTGAAACGGATGAAGGGAAAACACAGTGATGAACAAGGAGAAGAAATATTCACATTATTTTTCAACCAATACTGGACATATAATTTGTCCCATTGAAAACCTGGCCAAGATGTTATTTACAAATCACAACATTGTACTCCATAAACCTATATGTCTTATATTTGCACTAGCAACAATGTAGTAAAACAGCTGGTCCAAGGTTATGAAAGAAAGGTGTCGACGTTTCGACTCGTCTTAGCCCAACGGTGATTTAGACCTGGGGATTGCGAGTCTTCATCAGGACTGTAGGAACTGGGGCAACCGAGGGAATTTTTAATTTACCCTAAAAGAGAAAATTAGGAAATAACTAAACCGTGGTGAGGATTTAAAAAACCTATAACCCACATAGGGCTAAAAGGTGGTGCTGGCTTACCCTTCTGGAAAGAGCAAGCGTAGGGAGGAGATCCGAATTCACACTTCCCACAAGATAAATCCTTATTCGAATTGGAAAAGGCGATACTTCATATTATATTGTGATTGGCAAGGTTCATACCTACAATTGATTAATTAACGTCAGTATACCTTAGTAATAAATTGAGTAATTGTATTCAAAATGTAATAAGGGTTAATTACCTTGGTATGAGGTATGTACCAGGGTCAAACTCTTATGTTGACCATTCTGATTGTGTATTAATGCAATCTACCCCACAACAGAAAATGGGGGCATTAGTGTCCTTATTTTGAAGTCAAGGATTCTACAGGGAAAACATGGGTGATAGGATTACCATCAGCCATATTCCGATTATCCCATAAACTTAAAACTTAGGTTTTCTTTTAAATACATTGAAGAAGCTCTTACCTAAAATGCTTCTTGGCAGATATATAGTAGTTCAATAGTGATTCCTAATCGTTATCTGCAGAAAAAAGCAACAAAAACCGGGTCACACTCGATGTTTTTCACGAGGTGCAGTGTGTGTAATGAGAGGCTCTGGATAAGGTAATTGAAAGGGAAAAGGAATTACCAGCTCGCTGCCTGTTAGTCATCACAAATGCACTCAAAGGCCTCTCTGTGCCTTCGGAGAAGGACGCCGGTCAGTCGTCACAATTGCAATGAAAGCCTCTCTGTGCCTTCGGAGAAAGACGCCGTCATAGAGCGTGTATTTCCGCGTTTGAAATACAAAAAGCCTCTGACTCTCGTCACGTGCATAGAGAGAGGACTAGTCATCGCGGAATGCTTCCGCATCCACTGTTTTTGAGATAATGCACATTACAGTGCATAAACCACAACGTTGTGACTTTCTGGGCAAATAATGTACTCGCAACAATAATTAGACACAAAACTAGCCGCAATTCATCGATGTCGCAATTCGAAGTTTTTGATTAAAATAGCAAAAGAGGCTCTGTGGATATTTACATAATAGGATTACAGTTATAAAGACCACCCTAGGCGTCACATATAGGTTGAAATAACTGTTATTCCTGAGTTGACAGGGGCGGTAATGAACACAGAAAAGGGACTGTCAATTCTGACCCACTATGGGAAAACGGTGGTAATGGACACAGAAAAAGGACTGTCAATTCTGACCCAATGTGGGAATAAGGGCCCCTATCCTACTGCCAGCATAAGTCGTACTATTTATATGAGGATATAGGGTTGAGGCATATAAGTTTCAGAGATGTCAAGTGTACTTTTCACCTTTCAATATACTGTGTTTACCATAACCTCAACAGATTAATTCAAGTTTCAACCAAAAGAACATATAACAAGTAAAAATGTCATTGGGAATAATTATTATCATGATACAGTTTTAAAGTTAAGTACAGTATACTTCATAGACACACATTATTATCAAAAATTATTATCAAAACCCTTATATGCAGTAGTGCAATATGGCAGCCCACATGTACAGTTTGTTTATATTCCCAACAATGCTACTTGTCTGTTCATTTCCTCTAGCTCATTGAGCCCCTTGTTGACCGTATTCAATGTGTATATCCATTTGCACTCTCGTCTATTCAGAGTATTGTGTAAGTCACCTCCTCGAGGGTTGGCTGTGATTTTTTCAATAACCCACCACTTCAGACTATTCTCAGAATGTTCAAATCTGCTGAAATGGTCAACCAAAGGGGCACCCTGAACTTTGCGCCTTATGCGACTCATATGTTGTAAAATTCTGCACTTGATTTTTTGTGTGGTCTGACCCACGTACAAAAAACCGCAGGGACATATGATTGCATAAATTACCCATGAGGTGTTGCAGTTGGTGTGTTGGGTAAGTTTATATGTCCGGTCATTGTGGTCAAAGTTATTACATTCTTTTGTGAGGGGACAAGCCTTACACGTCCCACATTTTCTGTGGCCCTCTACAGGAGGTGCACCCCAAATAGTAGGTTGACTTTCAGATTGTTTCTTGTTGGGTAACATCGATTTCACTAAGTGATCACGGATATTCCTTGCTTTCCGGAAAGCATGTAGGGGTGGTGGTATCCCCCCCAGTTCACCACTGATCAAATGCCAATGACGATTCACACACTTCTTGATGGCATTGCTTTTAGTGTTGAATGTCGTCACGCAAACCAGCCTTTCTTCCTTAGGTTTTTGGGTGCTTTGGAGTAAGAACTCACGGTGGTTATGCCAAGCTCTTTTTTTAGCTTTTTTAAGAAGGCTGATGGGGTAACCCCGTTCACTCAATCTTGACATCAGAATCGCGGATTCCTCCAGGTAATCCTCCTTTCTGAAACAGTTACGCCGCAACCTCAGGAATTGCCCAAAGGGCAAATTGTCCCTGAGATTGCGCGGGTGATGACTAGTATACCTGAGGAGGGTGTTACGTTCACTGCTCTTTCTGTAAAGTGTAGTATACAATTTGCCATCGGCAGTTTTTATTCTTAAATCCAAGAAACTAATGGACATAGGGTCCGATTCCAAAGTGAATTGAATGTTATTTGAACAACTGTTAATCCAATTATGAAAGTCCCTAAGTTCTGTTTGTCCACCCCGCCAGATTAAGAGAACGTCATCAATATACCTTACCCACAATAAAATATTATTGAGGTAAGGATTATATTGATTTTGTATGAATTTGTTCTCGTATTCACTCATATATATAATAGCCAGATTTGGGGCAAAACTCGCCCCCATGGCTACTCCGCTTGTTTGGATGTAATACTCATTTTGGAATGCAAAAAAGTTTTTTGTCATTGCAATTTCCAAAAGGCGGACAATGAAATCCGTGGGCACTCTGTGTGGGGCAGGTCTTGTGTTCAAAGCACGTTCTGCACAGATCAATGCTTCCTTTTGGGGGATGTTCGTGTATAAGGATGCGATATCAATCGCAGCCAGTATACACGTATTGCAGTCGTATTCAAAACCTTCTATCAATTGGATAGTGTGTGTAGTGTCACGTATATATGTTGGAGTGGAAATTGCCAAGGGTTTTAGGAACACATCCACGTACTTACACAACGGTTCCAAAAGTGAACCACAACCCGAAATTATAGGTCTACCTGGGGGGTCATCTAATCTTTTGTGGACTTTTGGGAGGGTGTATATTGTGGGTGTCCTGGGGTTGTTGTTATTTAAAAACTCGAATTCATGTTTATCAATGATACCCTGTTCCAAAGACCCCTTAGTCAATTTTTGAATTAGTTCACTGATAGTCTTTGTAGGATCTTTTTTCAAATGCACATAGTTCCCTGGTGTTCTGAATTGGGAGAGAATTTCAGAGGTATAATTCTCCAGGTTCTGTACGACGATTGCTCCTCCCTTATCGGCGGGCTTTATGACGATATTGCTGTTGTTCTTTAGGGATTGAAGTGCCATTTTTTCTTCCCGACTTATGTTATATGAGACATATTGTCTAGCAGTCAAGATTACATTTACATCCCTTAGCACCACCTGTTCATAAGCCAGTATCCTGCTGTCCATTGAGTGTGTTGGAGGATTAAACCTGGAGGGTGGTCGCAATCCACTACCCGAGAAAGTTGGATTGAAGGGGATCTTTTGAAAATAATGCTTTAGGCGAATTTTTCGAAAAAATTGTTGAAGTTCAACTCTGATGTTGAAATCATTGGGCATGTTGGTAGGGAAAAAAGACAGTCCTTTCGACAGGACCTGTTGTTCTACAGGGGATAGTCTGTAATCAGATATATTGATTATGGGGTTATCAGATTCAAATCTCACCACTTGTACTGTTGCCGTCTCGTGTTGATCTCCCCGTGGGAGTTCTGTTGGAAGTGGGTTTGTTTCCGCCCCGTCCTGTACCCCTGTTCCATGGGCGAGATCTCGTTCCCCTGGGTCTCCCCCAGGGACGGCCTCTCGTAGATGTACCCCACCATTGGTCCTCCTCTAAAAAAGGCTGTTCTGGATAGCTTTGGTTTTGGTTTTGGGGGGGATGATGATTGGTCGTAGAACCAGCACTAGTGCTTGGGCGTTCTGAGTCACTCTCTGAGCCACTGCCCACAGATGAACCAGAAAAGGTATTATACCTCCTGTAGCCACCCCTGCCCCTGCTAGTCCAGCCTCCCCGTTGGTCTTTTTCAAAATATCCCTCCTGGAGGTAGGGGTACGTGATCTTTTTATCGTACGCCTTTATATCTTTCGTCACCTTCTCCAATTTAATCCCTTGAGTGTAGATTTCAAAATCCTTTATGGTTTTTTCTAACCTCTCTAAGGCTTCTTTGGCATTCACAAGAGCTTTGTCATCAATAATCTCTTTTCGTAAGTCGGCTTTTTCCCTTGTGAGTCTTTTAACTTCTTCTACAGCAGTCTCTATGCCCAACACCATCCAATGTCTGGAACAGGTGTTGGACACAAAGCTGAAATTCTCCTTAAACTTGCCACCCCTCTTGTTGCAGATAGAAAGATGTTTATCGGAAATTGTGGGTAATTTAATTAAATTGTCTGCAACACAGATTCTTTTGGGGACAGAAATGTGTTTATTAGATATCGGAACTGCGAAGCAGCATGCTAAATTAATATTTGTAGCGACAGCTGTTTACAGATTATGTATTGCATCTTTCTGGCTACAACAGGAACCACCCTCATTTGTTGAATGGTGGTCTAGGTTTTTAGTAATCCATAATATGGAACATTGTTTATATGCTCTTAAGGGTATACGGAAAAAGAAACTTGGAAAAAAAATATGGGGCTTAGTCACAAAGTATCTTGAGTCATAAAATAATGTTCAATTTTCTCTCTTACGTCATATGACAGAATCAAGTCAAATGCTTTAATGTTTATTGTCCCATACTCTACTGATTGCTCATAATATACTTGGTTAAGATTTGTTTGGTGCAAAATATTTTGTCTTGATTTCTGTAATAGTCTAATATGTCATGTTTTTTTCTCTTTTTTGAGATAATCTTTATTGTATTAGAATGACTTATATCAACCGATTCATGTATTTGACAAAAATAAATAAAATAAAAAAAATGTAATTACCCAATGCAATTGCTATCTCTATATTGGGTAGTTCCATTTGTAGTGCTGCTGCATGAGACCGTGGCCTTGTATTGTATTTTAAAAATATTGGGCATAGGTATCTTTTTCGGTGGTCCAATTATGTTCGGAAGTCTAGTAAAGTGTGCATTTTAGCACCTTTAGTGCCCAACACAAATTTACATAATCCATCACTAGATAGCATTTGCGCCTTTACTTCTTCATTAATCAACCAAGGATTAATGCCAGTTCTTAATCTTAAAATCTCCTGTCTAAGTCCAGGATTAGGTAGAATATCCAAATAAGGAAATCAATTTTCCTTTAGCCATGATTCTCTCAAAGATTGAACAGATTTTTTCTTATTCAGGTAGTCTAAATCAGCTTTTTTAGACACTTCTTGTCCTTGGTTTCTAAGATCACTCTTGTTATAGTCTACCTTCTAACGATAAATGGCAAATTGGCACCTTTAAATTCTCACTAGCCAACACAATTTTCTTTCTTGCCTCCCTAGCCCATTTTAGGGTACTAGATTATATCTCCTTTCTGCACCATTGAGATATCTTATGGACTAATTCTGCGTCTAACCGTTTCCAAAAACGGATTAAAAACATTTGAGACTGTATACTCCAGGCAGTTGAACCTATCTCGGTTCTTATTGCCTGGACCATTGATGAGCGTGGTAGGGACAGCAATGTTTTCAAGCACTTCCCTTCCTGTAGGTCCCAGTCTTGTTTCCCACTTAAAAAAAGAATTTCTGCTCCGTAAAGGACTTGTGGAGGTATCATCGTATTAAAAGCTTTTAGTAACGGTTTGTGAGACATGTCTCCATAGTCTAGGTAAAATTTTTTCAACCCACAGATTGACCCAAAGGCTTTAGCTTTCTGTGATTCAAGGTGAGTACCCCACTTAAGAGTCCTATCAAACCACAGACCAAGGTACCAATATTCCTTGAATATTAAAAATCTTCCTTTGCAATACTCTCTAAAGGCATCTAGCTTCCTCTGGAGGCCAATTTTGGTGTGGTCCATTATCACCAGATCGTCTGCGTACAGAAGACAGGACATTTTCTTACCATCCATTCTCGGACTAGCGCTTCTATCAATTTCTAGGATTGCTGGTAAGTCTGCCAAGAAGATTGCAAAGAGCAGGAGGGCCAGTACGCAGCCCTGCCTGAGCCCATTCCCTATTGTTATTTTTGGCGTTAGCGCTCCTCCTGTATCTCTTATTACCTGTGCCCAGTTTCCACTATGTAGTTCTTTTATGATGGCCAACAAATTCTCTGGGATCTTTTTCTTTATTAATGTCTGCCAGAGGCGGTCCCTATCGACTGAATCAAACGCGGCTCAAAAGTCTACAAAACAGCAACACAGTTTACCGTTTTGTTCAACTGACTTACGAGCCACTGCCCACAGGGCGAAGCAGTGATCGATCATAGAGTGGCCTTCTTTAAAACCCCCCTGTTCCACGATCGAGAACTGTTCCACCCAGTCCTTCAATCTTAGCAACACAACTTTCGCAAACACCTTTCCCCTATATCCAATAGGTTAATTAATCTTTAGTTTTGTGGTGTATTCATATTACCCTTTTTATGCATGGGTCTTATTACTGCCCCTTTCCAATTATTAGGTATTTTGCCTTACTCAAGGATCACCAAAAACATGTGGGAAAAGAAGCTCGCCCACCAATTCAGCTCGGTTTTTATTATTATTGCTAGAAGGTTATCTGGACCTGCTGCTCTGGTTAACTTTAGATTCACTATTGTATTTTTTACATTATTTTCTGTGAAATCTGCTTTTAATTCTTCCATTAGCCCCTGCCAGGGCTGAGGCCTTCCTTCATCTGGTTCTCTACGAAGGCTATAGAGATCCTTCAGATATTTCTCCCATGCTGCCTCCTCTGCCACACAGTTCATTGCTCCCACCATGTGGTCGGAACCAGTTCATACCAACTTCCAGAACTGACGTATATTCTTCGTTTCAATAGCTTCCAGAAGGTTTTCCCAACATTTATCCTTATACACTCTTTTTGCTGTGGTAATTAGCCTTTTATATTCTCTTTTCAATTATTTGAGATAGAGGTGTCTTATCCTATCATATTTTACTTTCATACTTCTAGTTACTTTTCTTATCTCTCTTTTTTTTCTTGAGGCATTCCACAGAAAACCATTTATGTTGTCTTACTGTTGGCAGGTGCTTATTTATTTCATCTTTTGTTAATTCAATTCTAAGACATTGCACCACTTGAGCAATGTTTTCCTCATACCATTCTAAAGTTCTCCCCCCTATTGTTCCCAAAACTACCTTCTGCTGTAGCTTCTCTAATTTTTCTATATATTCAGCTGTTAGTCTAGTGGTCACTCTTTTAGGGTACTCAATTTGCTGTGGGATCACTTTATCTCGAGGGTGCAGTATGCCCCTTTGCAGCACCAGCGGCAGGGGGTTATGATCGCTTTCTTCTCTTTGGAGTACCTCAAATCCTCTTATGAGGGAAAAATGTCATGCAGACATAAACATGTAATCTATCGGACAGTTTTGAGTGTCTTTTTTAAATGTTTTCTGTGCGGGCCTATCTTTTTCTAGTCTTCCATTCAAGCTGAACATACCCTTAGTCCCTATATACTTTCCTAATGCCAAGTCCTGGCTTGAAGGATCACATGCTAAAAACATGCTTGTTTTATTCCATATGGGTGCATAATTCTAATATCGAGAAGGTTTTCCTCTTGTGATATTATTATTGACACTGGACTTCTATGTCCGTTGTCTAATCGTGCTTGTGGGCAAGGATGTAATCCCATGACCCGGAAGTACCTGCGAAATCTTTTGTATTTAAATCGCGCAACTAGAGCGCTTTGATAGGTGCCGCCTTCACAGAGAGCCAGTACCCCATCGGTCTGATCTTGAACGGTTGCTAGCAGGTACGTGACAAGAATAGGAGTTTTTTTTAAAAAAATCCGTAATATACGGCAAGGACGGTAGGTAACCTTTCCGTTCTACTCCGTTTTACATCCTCAGACTACAGGCGGTCTAGCTATAGAAACGACTAAAAAGGAAACGGCAAAATCAGAATATCGTTGGTGCATCAGCACATTTTATATCTATGCGCACTGCCAGCACAACTAGAAAGGTAAATGATTCTTGTGTATTGAGTTGCATGGGGATCTATGTGTGGTATGGGGCGTCACGGAGGGCAATCTCGGCAGCACTGGCCACTCTCCTTTGAGTATAGCATGGCGATTTTAGAAGTATTATCAATAAGGGAATCGCCCTTATTTCTAAGCCTACGAAATTACCTGTAGCCCTTTTTTAAATAACTAATATGTGACACCTTAATAGGGCACAATATTTGATAATAAATTCCCTTTTTTGATAAAAACTGCATGGTGTCCCTATTCTTCATGGAACATGAGCATAACGGGGCTATAGTCGACCAAATATAGTTTTGGCATTGACCATAAATATAGCTCATAGTCGACATGTTATCATGGCAACATAGATAAGATCAATGCTTATGTGACAACCATATGGCTGGTAACAGTCAGAATACTAAAAAACTCTATGTCGCTTCAAAATTTTCAGGCACCAGATGGTAGCTGGAGGTAGCTGTACGTAACAGCACCAGGCGGTAATTGGAGGTAGCTGATCTTAATAGCATCACCTATACTGATCTCTTTTGATTTTATCAAAGGTAATCTATCATAAATAGTAACTTTATTTTAGGAGCATTGTTTGTGCCCCCCTATCCTGATGTTTATCAGAAATGGCTATCTACCTAGCCCCAAATTAGATGTGTAAATGGTTTGTCTTTTTGCCCAATAAAATTAAAATGGCAATGTGGTCACCATATGATGATAAACCTACATATAGTTATCCCTAGAGGGAACTACATGCTTTTTGACCGATGTTAACAACCAAATAGAGATTGTGACTAATTGGATTTTGCACACCTTGATACTGTTATTTCAACAAGGAATTTTATGATGCTATCTTACTTTGAGTGATTGGAATATAATGTGCATGCATGCATAGGAGCAATATTTTGATAAATGATGTTTGTAGTGTTATGATCAGTCATGCAATACATGATGTGTATATCTTATATTGTATATATTTCTATTTTAGATTCATGGTTCTAGTGGGATGCTATTGTTTTCTCCTGAGGAAGGTTTTTGGCTTTGAATCAATTTATGCCATAACCGAAACACGTCGATGCTCTGCTGGGTGGAAATGCACTAAGTCATTGGACAAAGGACTCCTTTTGAAGTGACTTACAATATATGTTGGAGTGTGATCCTATACAACAGTTTTGACTAGTGTATTCCCCTCTTATGAATTAGGAATTGTTTTCCTTACGTACTGTCCCATTATATATTGTGGTTTTTTATTATGTTTTTTAACTCTGTTTTTATTATATCGAAATAAAATGTACATTTATTTCCTTGTATGACTGTATCGGACATTATTTGTTGCTCCTTAGTTATGTTATTGGTATTGATTGTGTATGTGTGTTTCTAAACTGCGGTTAGTTAAAAAATTCACCCAAAGGGGAATCTTTTCTGACAAATTGTCCTTTGGTACCCTACCCCTTTGGTTTGTTTGGGTCCCTCTCTTTTGTTAGAGAGGAGTTATTCCATATGCCTCCAAGATTTCACTATGCCAGAGATCAACGTTCTTTGGTTACAATTTGCGATTAAAATCCCCCATAATAAAAAATGTATCCGACCCATACCTTTCCCATAAAGAGTCAAGGTCTTCTTTAAAATATTCCATTTCAGTTCCATATTCCTTGGTGTCCCCCCCATTGCATATACACATTTATAACAATGACATTCTCATATATTTTGTTTAAGATAAGCAAGGATAACCTAAATGCAAGTAGCCATTTACATTTTACATTTAATACTAACACATTCTTTGCAACTTTCGTAGACAAGAGGGTCATAATACCTCCTGCTGGGTGCCCAAACCTTTTTGTATTAGCAGGTCGATTAAGCTGGATGAACCAATCAAAGGTTGGGGTTTCGTCGCATAGCCATGTTTCTTGCAAACACAAGATTCCTACATTTTTGGTTAACTTGTTTATTGCTTCTTGTTTTGTCAACTCCCCGAGACCATTTATATTCCACAATATAAACTTAAGGCTATGCGACCCCCCATCATCCTATTCAACCTCACTTAGTCCACCATCTTCTTCCATGCCTCCCTGATATCACTGAGAGGGGCCTGCGTGTCTACTTCGTTGACTCCAATTACCCCAAGATTTGTCAAGAGCTGAGTTATTTACTACTATGCTCAGATTATCTACCCCCCCCTTCATTCTCCTCCCATATCCTCACCTGTCTCTTACCAAGCCCTGCAGGGCACTTTAGGAAGCCACTACCTGGGTTGATATTTACCTCTAGTTCTTTCTCAGGTACTAATCGTATACCCTCCTGCAGTATCTCCCTCTCTGCTTTCTCAATTGCCAATCTTACTAGATCTGAGTAGACTGACTCTCTTGAGATTTCCTTTCCTTGTATATTTTCTATGAATCCCACCAGTCTCAGATCTTTTGTTCTAATACCCCTCAGGCTTGGGCATTTTGAAAATGAGTATAGGAGTTGGGATCTATTTAATAGTACCAGCGTTCTTGTTTTTTTTCCTTTTTTGCTAGTTGAGCCAATTCAAAGTACAGCCACCTATTACCTCCTATTTCTGTTTCTAGCTTTGGGGTTCCTGAACCTGTCCTGGTGTCCTTCCATCCATTTCCCCCTTGTTTACTTTTTACTTCCATTTTCCCTTGCCCCTGTGCTACATTATCATGATTATGATGCTTCTGTTTTTGTATATTATTGCCGATATTAGTTGATTTTAAAACTGGTTTTAATTTTAGTAGTTACTTGTTACGTCTCTTGGTAACACTTTCCCTCTTGGTAATATTTTAGCCCTTTCTCTTATTCACTTCTCTCCCCTTTTTAAGAGGTGTCAACTTCCGTGGGGTTGTTATTAGATTAAGTTCTTCCGCCCTTTCCTTTTTACCTATTTTTTCTTTTCTCTTTCTATATAACTTTCTTTTTAAAAGACCGCTTAACCTCAGTTGACTGTATATCCAATTGCCTTCTCTTCTTTTTATCAGCATTGGGCATTTGGATACATATATACACTATGTGGCGGTTCTATTATTTCTGTGCCCCCGTTTTTTTCTGTCGACTGTGGGTCTAGAACAGGTCTCAACACGGAAGGCATTTGCCCAATAATTCCTTGCAATTCCTCCTCTATCTTTTGTAAGTGGACCTTTCGTGATTTCAGCACCCCATTATTTAGCATTGTGACCTCTAATATCCCATGAAGGATTTTTTGAAGCATCAAAAGTAGGTCCATCATTGAGGAAGAAGTTGCAGAAATGTCAAAGTCATGTGAACTGTTCCTCTTGGAGTTGTCTCTTCTCTCAGTTCTCAAAGTCTGCTGGTGTGTTTGAATTATATTCGTGTATGGCCATAGCACCTTTGGAACCGATACATCCCCCGGTCAGGTCTCGGGCCTTCGCTGTCGATCTTCACTAAGCCAGATGCTTCCAAATACTTCAATTCCTGCCTCTGTAGTGAGAACATCTTGGGTGAAGAAGAGAGTCGCGGTCCTATTATTATTTCATTTTGGATAAATAAAGAATAGTTCCTCAATTGCGATAATTCCAGTATATCTTCACAGGTTTCTATTAAAGCATTTTCTTTCTGCTGCTCTTCGCTCTTCTTCGCCAACCATGGGCTTGGTAGAAGAAACTACTTTTTTGTAGTGCTTCCCTACAAAGTCCTTTATTAATTTGGAGGCTGATGAGCTACCTTTATCCTGCAAAGCTCCTTTTGTGGTTTTTGAGCCTTTTTTATTTATCCTCCTTTGAGCCACTTCTTTTACCCCTTCTTTGGGGCTTTCCAGGCTCTCCAGGCTTTCTTCTAAAATTCTACTCTCCATAGAGAGCTCTCCAGCCACAGGGCTTTGCTCTATGGCCTCCTTGCGATTTTTCTGTTTCCTTTTTGGTGCCATTAGTCTTTTATTAGGGATATGTCAAGGTTTGGGTAACCCGCTTGCTCTCTGGTTGGTACTAATTTATGGCACCTTACTCAGCTTTACCTGAAAATACTTTCTTTATCTTTAAAAATGTGGAAACTCTGCAACCATCCACCCACTTACCTCTGCTGTACTTTTATCCCGCCTCTCCTGCTACGCCAGCCACCATGTGCTTCTTCCAAAATCCTTTTCCCAGGTTCTCTTCCCTCTTCCAGCTACCCGGAGTTCCCAGGGCGGGCTGCCCCTCCTGCTCCTGCTCCTGCTCCTGTTCCTCTCCCCCTGTGTTTTTCTACAAACAGGGGATTGCCACAGGAAACAGGTGGGAAACAGAAAGCGGTATGCCCCGGGATCCACCGGGAAATTACCGGAAGACGCCCTGTAGCGCTTCAGGGGTCCCGAGTGCCTGCCAGATCCCATTACTCAATGCACACTCTGTAATTAACTACAGCGAGATACAGTCCAGCAGTCCAATGGTTCTCAGCCATATTTCTTGGCCAGTATTTCCTCGCCCTGTCCCGAGGGCTCCAGGGTGCGGTGCTTCGTTGTGCGTCGTGGCGTGGTGTGGCGTGGCATTCTCGTCAGCGGGGGTGGGGGGCGGCAGCAGTGGAGGTAATTCTAGCCGGAGTCAAAGCAATCCAGTATATATGTGGTCATTATTACAGACTGTTTTATTAACACTATTGATTATCTTGATTCACAAAGTTTTACATGTGTAACATTAACAACGTGTGTAGACAATTTTGAAGAATTCATTCGTGCAGTGCCATGTTTTCCTCAATTTGTATCATTACTTAAAGGCATGTTCTCCTTCCAACTCGGGTGAGTGGTCACTCACCGGCGTAGATATTATTTAAAAAATGTACCACGAAGGGAAATGCTTCAACTGGTCTTATGCTATTTGTTCGTCTTTCGTGATGCCACAGTTTACGTTTTCAGTATATGGTTGGGCCTTGTGTTTAAGTGGGTGTGCATTACAGTTTAATCCCTTACATGGGGAATAGGTTTGGGTAATAGTCTTATAGCAGTTGTATTCCTTATGTCAAGGATGGGGTTTGGTTTGAGTCCCAGTCAGTGCCCTCTTTATGGAGGTAGGCACATGGGTGTGTTGCTATACACACAGTTTTTGTTTTTACCTTACACAAGGTTGGGTTATGGTTTTTTTCTATATGCATTTACAAAGATATACTCCTTGAGGGGGTAAGTGACCTCTACATGAGGTTTGGGCCATGGGTTAGTTCCCATACATAATCGTTATTGAGTATAACCCCACACAGGGTTAGGATATGTGTTTAGGTCCCATTTACATGTTGCGCGCAGTACTAAGGTATAGCCCTAGTTAGGGTGTGTGTTATGGGTGCTATCCCCTTACACAGGTTCCATGGGTCACTGTCCCATATATTTGTTAGTTCCCTTGCAGTTGGGATTGGTGTCGCAGGGTATTTTACCCTTTGCGTCACTCCGCATATCTTCATTGGCATTGGTGTTGCGGGGTGTGTTACTCTTTGCCTTACAGAACATAATTTTACAGCTTATGTTACAAAGTTTTAACTTGAACTTGAATCTCTAGAAGCTTAAGCTTCAAAATGATTTGATAATTTTCATGGGGGAGGATGGGGGATATTGATGCTCATATTTTTTTATGTTGTATTTTGTGCATCTTTTCTTGTACTGTTCACTCTCTCGTGATGTTTTGCTTTATGTTGCATCCCTAAGTTCTGAACATTACCACTTTCTTGTGCATAGTTCTCTCCTTTAGTATGGTTATTTTTGTTTTTATTTAAAGGAAAGAGATAATGTTATATCCTCATATTACATTTACTTGTAAACCAGCCTAGGTCCTTCTAGTGTGAGAGATGGTAATGGAATGTTGGTGTGACTGTGATGAATGGAATGCCTGGGTGCCTGTGTGGATCAGTGATGAGAGCTTGAGATGGACTGAGCAGCTAGGCAGGCTGCTCCTTGTGGGCCTCGTACTTGACCAGAGCTGGCTGGACTAAGAAAGATGTAAACTGGACTTGGAACCAATAAAGAAGACTTGGAAATGCTACAAGGTTACCTGTGTCTCTATGTACAGGCTCCAACAAAATTCTTCATGCAACAAATTGGCCTGGGCAAAGCTTTAGGGCCTAGTCACTGTTAACGCTGGACACACAGGTCCTTTCTGTCTGCAAGGGGAGGGCCATTTGATACATGCAAAGTTTCTGTTTGGTTGTATCTTGGAATGTAGAAGCATCGTACACGTAGAATGGCATATAAAGGGTGTGTAAGGGATTATTATACACACTGAATAAGTAAAGCAAAATCACTAATATTCTTAGATTCACTTGACTCATTGCTTTTCAGACCTCTTAGTGGCTTTTTTTGTCCATAGTCTCTTGGGAAAGTGAAGAATATACACTTTATAGATATGCATGTATTCTCCCACAGCTATTTATGCCTTAATTTTTTCTTTCAAACTATAGACCATAAAATGGAAACAATCTATACAAGCATTGAGTGTCTTTCAAGTGTATACTGATAGTTGACTTCATGCTTGGCCGAACCTGCAACTAAGCAACTCCTTTCATGCGACTGAGAAAGCACCATGGTATTTTGAAAATTGTAGGGGTGCACCATAATCCCTAGTAGTCAGCATCCACATAATTAGAGGATCTTACTAATGTAGTTTAGAAATGTAACGTTTGGCTGGGAAGCAGCACAAATTCTAGTTATGTGTTTATTCATTTGAGACTAATGTAGTACCTTAATCAAAATGTAGTGTTGCATAATGTAGAAATGTAATCATATGTGAAATGTCGCATTAGCAATGACGTGCCTTAATGAATTAATACATGCGCTTATAAATGAGTGGATTAACGTAGGGTTTAAATATGAAAATATATTGTTTGTTTTGAAACTAGGGCTAATGCTTTATAACATTGAAATGTAATGTTTTGTTATATTAGAAATGCATTTAAACGTGCAACGTGCAAGGGCCCAGGATAGTAGGCGCGAGTGCAGAGTAGCTGCCAAAGAATTTGGGAGTGCAAAATTCAGCGATAAAGGTGCCTGGGACTCAAGGATACATCAACGGACACTTGATGGAGAGGTGCCATGCTGGAAAAGTCCGAAGCTCTGTACCTGCCAGAGGGGCATACCTCTGGGCGTGTCAACAGTTTTTGGGATTTTGTATTAGGGACAGCACCCAAGGGTGGAGAGTCAGTTCAGAGCAGAGAGCGGAGAGTAGACTAGGAGTTAGAAAGTGGGCTTGGGAATGGCAAGATGTAGATATTTTGTGAAGTTAAGGCAGAGTAAGGTGTAGGAAGGAGCATCTTAGAACGAGCTCAATAATTGAGGAGACTTATTAGAAAGTGAATGCACTTCTTTGAAAGTCTTCACTGCTGACACCTTTACTCTTGTCTAAAGGGATTGTTAAGTAGGGATGTCACTTTAGGATAGTGTAGGGACAGACTAATCATGTTCTGTTCTCTTCTGTAAATGCAGTCCAAACTTCAAGCAGGAACTGTTCTCGGTTGCCTAATGTTACTCGAGTTGACTTTGCTTTTTATTCTGAGTCATCGGAGGATCCTGCCTCGAATTATGTTTGTATTAGTACCAGTCTATTTTCTGAACCTCTTGCTGAGATGTTTGTATGTTCAATTATTTTTGGCTTTGTAATAAATCTTCAAAATTTCAGTTTGTAGTCAGTGATCCTTTGAGTCTAATTTGGATTTGGTTGTAAAGCTGTTCAAAGTTATCATTGTAGAAATCTTCCTTTATATTTCTAGAGCAGGGAAAAAGGTCGTCGACCAGGTGTGGGATTCTAGAGATGGGTAAGAAAATCTAGATGAAAATCCCAGCTTTCCGACAATACAGTGCAAGATGATAAATTATAAGGATATTCTTCATTGCTTTTTCATTTAGTTATTTTATGAGCTAGCTATCATTTGATAAGTATGTACTAGGCTAATCTTTTGATCTCTAATTCACTTCTTTTCATTCTGCACCTCCCTTTTCTGTCTGCTTCAATACTCACCTTATCTAACCATATTCCTGCCTTCTTCATTAGTCTTTCGACTTCACACTGAAACCATGCTTTTCTCTCATCTTCTCTTCTCCACCTACATTTTCGTCTTTGTACCGCTATATACCTTTCTTATAGGTATCTCACCTTTCTCCCTTTACCCCATGTTTTTCTCCAACACTCCTATCTGCACATCTCTAAATCTACTTCACAGCTGTATTTATGCTGTTCTCTGAAGCTCTCTGTACATTTCCTATCTTCTGACTCCTCCCATTTCTATTACGCGACAGAACTGGAGATCACTGTCTATCCAGAGAAGTGCATTTATTGAAATACGGGACAAAGGGCAAGGGATGAGGAAAAACAGAGCAAATGATCAGAGTCTACCAGTTGAATGGGGAAAACAATCAGAGCAGTGCCTGTGGGGACTCTGCCACGAGTGCCGAGGCCCTTTGTGAATCAAACCCATTGTTAATATGTCCTATTTTGTATATTGCGCAATGGTCTTCTATACATCCCATACCTTGCTTTAGACACAGTGCTAGGAACAGGATGGTTAGACACTGAATTCCAGAAAATGTTGGTGTTGCAAGTAAAAGAAAGATCAGATTGATGGGCAAGATGAAAAAGTTTAATCAATTTGTACTAAAACTCTCTTTTGGTCCTATTTCGCTGGTGGACACCTTGCATCTTGAGTTTTCAGCTGTTTTAGTGAGCCCAATCTTTGAAAGTTTAATATGTAAGTCAATATTTTGGGCATCTCATGGAATTGAATTAGGTAAAAAATGGTAATAATTTCAAAGGTGCCCGAAAATATAGTTGGCTCTAAAAAACCCATACAATGTCGCTATTTATCTAGAATGCCGTGCAAATAGATATTGTTAGATGAACTAGTGTTGCAGGGATTCTGCGTAGGCACAGAACTATGCTAGGGACCGTAGAACAGTAGTAGGCAGGGACTGAGTCATCCTCCCACGTTAGTATGCAGGTAGCCGGGGCCCAATAGCTATAATGTCTCACTTGCCCTCCTACTCACTCACAGAGGAACAAGTGATTAGACACCCCAGAACACAACACTCCAGATTCTCTCAGGAATTGTGGTTACAGGACATATCCTTTCACTCTCACAATCGTACTAGTCCACATTAAGATCTGATAGAGACACAAGAAAAGTTTAAAATATTTATTTTAACTATTGTGCTCTAGTATGCAGTATACATGCCACAATAGGTCAGAAAATGCCTAACACAAATACGGTCAGCATAGTAAGTGGTCCATAAATCATAAGAGGAGCTGTCATTATATGAGACAGGTTAGCCTAAACCCCCTCCCCTTCTACAGGAGCAAAGTGATAATATATCAGAAGATCTCTAGATGCTGGCAGAAGACCCTGAACCTTAGCATACACAGATGAAGGTTCTACATCCCAGGTGCTGTCACAATCTCTTCCCTGGAAAGATCCCTCTCCAAGTGTGTTGTTACCGATCCAGCGTATCGCTGGGACCCAGAATGTAAAATGCAAAGTGTAAAGCAATGATTCCAGTAAGAAATCGAAACCTTCCAAATTAGAAATATCAGCCATCTAGTTTTGCAGGTCAAAGGAACAAACATGCTCCTCGTATCCGGTTGTTGACAAGATCATCAAAGAACAACCTGTGGTGATTTCGATGAAACTGAGATCCAGAAGACACTGCACAGTTGCACAGGGATCACCTCTGGACACTGGCCATATCGCTGAGGTGTACACAAGAAACGGTCCTGGTTATGGGCCACTAGGGTACTCATCAACAGGTCAAAATCCAGGGCAGTGATAGATGGTGTAGCCAGTCAACTGACAGGGCCCATTGAAAGGTGGATTGGACACAATGCAACACATGTTGAACACAGGTAAAGAAAGCATAGCAGATGGTTAGGTAAAATTCGGCATCCAGAGCATCTAAGGGCATCACTCCAAAAAGCTGTAGCATTCGCTCATGGTACAGCTGCAGCGATGCCTGCCCTGGAAGGACCACAAATGGAGCTGCTATTGCGAAATAGCAGGAACAGAACAATAATGTCCCAAATTAAGATAAGCATCAGCAGGAACCCACCGCACACGCTGGAAAAAATAGAATGTATCAATTTGCCAAAATGTAGGGGGAGATTTGCATTTAAAAGTGACTGTATTTTACAAAACGTTCTGGCCACCTGCAATTCAACGGTATCACATGCTGAAATGGGAGCCACCTCTTGTTGAAATAGTAACACTTTGAGCCTGCTTAGCGTATTGAAATCTGTTTTCAATGTTGTAATAGAAGGCAATAATGAACTATACTACACTCTCTTGTGGAGGGGGAAACAGGACGGTGTTCCATCAAGTAACTAACTGGGAAACAGATACCACACAAGGAATTCCCACCCGCGGACCAAAACAGTCCTGATTATTAAGAACAGGATAACTTCTGTTCAAAAGCAATGTGAGACTGGGAATAATTTCAGGTGTTCCTTTCAAATAACAAGCCAGATTTGGGGCAGAATCATTACAAGTGCAGTGAATTTTTACTTGCTTACAAACAAGGGACTGACCGGCAGTGGAGTTGCACTCCTCCCCCGTAGGTAAAACTTCTCTCTCAGCTCATTGACAATGATATGTAAAAGGCAGGGACCATAACTCATCCATGTAGCTTCTCTCAAGAGGTTCATATCTACCTACTGGGAAGTGTTTCATGCAGCAAGTGAACTGAAAGGTCGAAATGGGCAACGAGGAAACCCCATGTATATACCACAGAATGAGTTTCCGCAATAGTAAATGGAAGTTTACAAACGGGGGTGGGGTCGCACACTACACACACACCGGCGGTGTCGCCCCTAAGGACTCTGGTCAATGTAGTAAAGTGTTTGCGATGCATCATCTTTCAATCTTTTTCTATCTTCACTGTCTTCGCCATCCCTGGACACGTGTTTCGGGGTATTACCCCTCATCAGCAGGGATAGGCCGTGTACTGGGGTTGCCAATGGCTGCCAATATCTGCCAGGTATAGTACCACTCAGGCTCGTAGGTCCGGGATCCCAGGCTCGTCAGCCCACTGCTAACGGGAGCTTTAAATTTACAAATGGGAGTGGGGTCGCACACTACTCACACACCGGCGGTGTCGCCCCTAAGGACTCTGGTCAATGTAGTAAAGTGTTTGTGATGCATCATCTTTCGATCTTCTGCTATCTTCGCTGTCTTCGCCATCCCTGGACACGTGTTTCGGGCTATTACCCCTCATCAGCAGGGATAGGCTGTGTACTGGGGTTGCCGATGGCTGCCAATATCTGCCAGGTACAGTACCACTCAGGCGCGTAGGTGCGGGATCCCAGGCTCGTCAGCCCACTGCTCATGGGAGCTTTAAATTTACAAATGGGGGTGGGGTCGCACACTACTCACACACCGGCGGTGTTGCCCCTAAGGACTCTGGTCAATGTAGTAAAGTGTTCGCGATGCATCATCTTTCGATCTTCTGCTATCTTTGCTGTCTTTGCCATCCCTGGACACGTGTTTCGGGGTATTACCCCTCATCAGCAGGGATAGGCCGTGTACTGGGGTTGCCCATGGCTGCTAATATCTGCCTGGTATTGTACCACTCAGGCGCGTAGGTGCGGGATCCCAGGCTCGTCAGCCCACTGCTCACGGGAGCTTTAAATTTACAAATGGGAGTGGGGTCGCACACTACTCACACACCGGCGGTGTTGCCCCTAAGGACTCTGGTCAATGTAGTAAAGTGTTCGCGATGCATCATCTTTCGATCTTCTGCTATCTTCGCTGTCTTCGCCATCCCTGGACACGTGTTTCGGGGTATTACCCCTCATCAGCAGGGATAGGCCGTGTACTGGGGTTACCAATGGCTGCCAATATCTGCCAGGTATAGTACCACTCAGGCGCGTAGGTGCGGGATCCCAGGCTCGTCAGCCCACTGCTCACTGGAGCGTTAAATTTACAAATGGGGGTGGGGTCGCACACTACTCACACACCGGCGGTGTCACCCCTAAGGACTCTGGTCAATGTAGTAAAGTGTTCGCGATGCATCATCTTTCGATCTTCTGCTATCTTCGCTGTCTTCGCCATCCCTGGACACGTGTTTCGGGGTATTACCCCTCATCAGCAGGGATAGGCCGTGTACTGGGGTTGCCGATGGCTGCCAATATCTGCCAGGTATAGTACCACTCAGGCGCGTAGGTGCGGGATCCCAGGCTCGTCAGCCCACTGCTCACGGGAGCTTTAAATTTACAAATGGGGGTGGGGTCGCACACTACTCACACACCGGCGGTGTCGCCCCTAAGGATTCTGGTCAATGTAGTAAAGTGTTCGCGATACATCATCTTTCGATCACCTGCTATCTTCGCTGTCTTCGCCATCCCTGGACACGTGTTTCGGGGTATTACCCCTCATCAGCAGGGATAGGCCATGTACTGGGGTTGCCGATGGCTGCCAATATCTGCCAGGTATAGTACCACTCAGGCGCGTAGGTGTGGGATCCCAGGCTAGTCAGCCCACTGCTCACGGGGGCTTTAAATTTACAAATGGGGGTGGGGTCGCACACTACTCACACACCGGCGGTGTCGCCCCTAAGGACTCTGGTCAATGTAGTAAAGTGTTCGCGATGCATCATCTTTCGACCTTCTGCTATCCTCGCTGTCTTCGCCATCCCTGGTCACGTGTTTCGGGGTATTACCCCTCATCAGCAGGGATAGGCCATGTACTGTGGTTGCCGATGGCTGCCAATATCTGCCAGGTATAGTACCACTCAGGCGCATAGGTGCGGGATCCCAGGCTCGTCAGCCCACTGCTCACGGGAGCTTTAAATTTACAAATGGGGGTGGGGTCGCACACTACTCACACACCGGCGGTGTCGCCCCTAAGGACTCTGGTCAATGTAGTAAAGTGTTCACGATGCATCATCTTTCGATCTTCTGCTATCTTCGCTGTCTTCGCCATCCCTGGACATGTGTTTCGGGGTATTACCCCTCATCAGCAGGGATAGGCCGTTTACTGGCGTTGCCGATGGCTGCCAATATCTGCCAGGTATAGTACCACTCAGGCGCGTAGGTGCGGGATCCCAGGCTCGTCAACCCACTGCTCACGGGAGCTTTAAATTTACAAATGGGGGTGGGGTCGCACACTACTCACACACCGGCGGTGTCGCCCCTAAGGACTCTGGTCAATGTAGTAAAGTGTTCGTGATGCATCATCTTTCGATCTTCTGCTATCTTCGCTGTCTTCGCCATCCCTGGACACGTGTTTTGGGGTATTACCCCTCATCAGCAGGGATAGGCCGTGTACTGGGGTTGCCGATGGCTGCCAATATCTGCCAGGTACAGTACCACTCAGGCGCGTAGGTGCGGGATCCCAGGCTCGTCAGCCCACTGCTCATGGGAGCTTTAAATTTACAAATGGGGGTGGGGTCGCACACTACTCACACACCGGCGGTGTTGCCCCTAAGGACTCTGGTCAATGTAGTAAAGTGTTCGCGATGCATCATCTTTCGATCTTCTGCTATCTTTGCTGTCTTCGCCATCCCTGGACACGTGTTTCGGGGTATTACCCCTCATCAGCAGGGATAGGCCGTGTACTGGGGTTGCCCATGGCTGCTAATATCTGCCTGGTATTGTACCACTCAGGCGCGTAGGTGCGGGATCCCAGGCTCGTCAGCCCACTGCTCACGGGAGCTTTAAATTTACAAATGGGAGTGGGGTCGCACACTACTCACACACCGGCGGTGTTGCCCCTAAGGACTCTGGTCAATGTAGTAAAGTGTTCGCGATGCATCATCTTTCGATCTTCTGCTATCTTCGCTGTCTTCGCCATCCCTGGACACGTGTTTCGGGGTATTACCCCTCATCAGCAGGGATAGGCCGTGTACTGGGGTTGCCCATGGCTGCTAATATCTGCCTGGTATTGTACCACTCAGGCGCGTAGGTGCGGGATCCCAGGCTCGTCAGCCCACTGCTCACGGGAGCTTTAAATTTACAAATGGGAGTGGGGTCGCACACTACTCACACACCGGCGGTGTTGCCCCTAAGGACTCTGGTCAATGTAGTAAAGTGTTCGCGATGCATCATCTTTCGATCTTCTGCTATCTTCGCTGTCTTCGCCATCCCTGGACACGTGTTTCGGGGTATTACCCCTCATCAGCAGGGATAGGCCGTGTACTGGGGTTACCAATGGCTGCCAATATCTGCCAGGTATAGTACCACTCAGGCGCGTAGGTGCGGGATCCCAGGCTCGTCAGCCCACTGCTCACTGGAGCGTTAAATTTACAAATGGGGGTGGGGTCGCACACTACTCACACACCGGCGGTGTCACCCCTAAGGACTCTGGTCAATGTAGTAAAGTGTTCGCGATGCATCATCTTTCGATCTTCTGCTATCTTCGCTGTCTTCGCCATCCCTGGACACGTGTTTCGGGGTATTACCCCTCATCAGCAGGGATAGGCCGTGTACTGGGGTTGCCGATGGCTGCCAATATCTGCCAGGTATAGTACCACTCAGGCGCGTAGGTGCGGGATCCCAGGCTCGTCAGCCCACTGCTCACGGGAGCTTTAAATTTACAAATGGGGGTGGGGTCGCACACTACTCACACACCGGCGGTGTCGCCCCTAAGGATTCTGGTCAATGTAGTAAAGTGTTCGCGATACATCATCTTTCGATCACCTGCTATCTTCGCTGTCTTCGCCATCCCTGGACACGTGTTTCGGGGTATTACCCCTCATCAGCAGGGATAGGCCATGTACTGGGGTTGCCGATGGCTGCCAATATCTGCCAGGTATAGTACCACTCAGGCGCGTAGGTGTGGGATCCCAGGCTAGTCAGCCCACTGCTCACGGGGGCTTTAAATTTACAAATGGGGGTGGGGTCGCACACTACTCACACACCGGCGGTGTCGCCCCTAAGGACTCTGGTCAATGTAGTAAAGTGTTCGCGATGCATCATCTTTCGACCTTCTGCTATCCTCGCTGTCTTCGCCATCCCTGGTCACGTGTTTCGGGGTATTAACCCTCATCAGCAGGGATAGGCCATGTACTGTGGTTGCCGATGGCTGCAAATATCTGCCAGGTATAGTACCACTCAGGCGGGTAGATGCGGGATCCCAGGCTCGTCAGCCCACTGCTAATGGGAGCTTTAAATTTACAAATGGGGGTGGGGTCGCACACTACTCAAACACCGGCGGTGTCGCCCCTAAGGACTCTGGTCAATGTAGTAAAGTGTTCGCGATGCATCATCTTTCGATCTTCTGCTATCTTCGCTGTCTTCGCCATCCCTGGACACGTGTTTCGGGGTATTACCCCTCATCAGCAGGGATAGGCCGTGTACAGGGGTTGCCGATGGCTGCCAATATCTGACAGGTATAGTACCACTCAGGCGCGTAGGTGCTGGATCCCAGGCTC
The DNA here is from genome assembly GCF_964263255.1 of Lissotriton vulgaris. Taxonomy (NCBI): domain Eukaryota; kingdom Metazoa; phylum Chordata; class Amphibia; order Caudata; family Salamandridae; genus Lissotriton; species Lissotriton vulgaris. The sequence goes on from NW_028244022.1 coordinate 157,911, forward strand.
GTCAGCCCACTGCTCACGGGAGCTTTAAATTTACAAATGGGGGTGGGGTCGCACACTACTCACACACCGGCGGTGTCGCCCCTAAGGACTCTGGTCAATGTAGTAAAGTGTTTGCGATGCATCATCTTTTGATCTTCTGCTATCTTCGCTGTCTTCGCCATCCCTGGACACGTGTTTCGGGGTATTACCCCTCATAAGCAGGGATAGGCCGTGTACTGGGGTTGCCGATGGCTGCCAATATCTGCCAGGTATAGTACCACTCAGGCGCGTAGGCGCGGGATCCCAGGCTCGTCAGCCCACTGCTCACGGGAGCTTTAAATTTACAAATGGGGGTGGGGTCGCACACTACTCACACACCGGCGGTGTCGCCCCTAAGGACTCTGGTCAATGTAGTAAAGGGTTCGCGATGCATCATCTTTCGATCTTCTGCTATCTTCGCTGTCTTCGCCATCCCTGGACACGTGTTTCGGGGTATTACCCCTCTTCAGCAGGGATAGGCCGTGTACTGGGGTTGCCGATGGCTGCCAATATCTGCCAGGTATAGTACCACTCAGGCGCGTAGGCGCGGGATCCCAGGCTCGTCAGCCCACTGCTCACGGGAGCTTTAAATTTACAAATGGGGGTGGGGTCGCACACTACTCACACACCGGCGGTGTCACCCCTAAGGACTCTGGTCAATGTAGTAAAGTGTTCACAATGCATCATCTTTCGATCTTCTGCTATCTTCGCTGTCTTCGCCATCCCTGGACACGTGTTTCGGGGTATTACCCCTCATCAGCAGGGATAGGCTGTGTACTGGGGTTGCCGATGGCTGCCAATATCTGCCAGGTATAGTACCACTCAGGCGCGTAGGTCCGGGATCCCAGGCTCGTCAGCCCACTGCTGACGGGAGCTTTAAATTTACAAATGGGAGTGGGGTCGCACACTACTCACACACCGGCGGTGTCGCCCCTAAGGACTCTGGTCAATGTAGTAAAGTGTTCGTGATGCATCATCTTTCGATCTTCTGCTATCTTCGCTGTCTTCGCCATCCCTGGACACGTGTTTTGGGGTATTACCCCTCATCAGCTGGGATAGGCTGTGTACTGGGGTTGCCGATGGCTGCCAATATCTGCCAGGTACAGTACCACTCAGGCGCGTAGGTGCGGGATCCCAGGCTCGTCAGCCCACTGCTCATGGGAGCTTTAAATTTACAAATGGGGGTGGGGTCGCACACTACTCACACACCGGCGGTGTCGCCCCTAAGGACTCTGGTCAATGTAGTAAAGTGTTCGCGATGCATCATCTTTCGATCTTCTGCTATCTTTGCTGTCTTCGCCATCCCTGGACACGTGTTTCCGGGTATTACCCCTCATCAGCAGGGATAGGCCGTGTACTGGGGTTGCCCATGGCTGCTAATATCTGCCTGGTATTGTACCACTCAGGCGCGTAGGTGCGGGATCCCAGGCTCGTCAGCCCACTGCTCACGGGAGCTTTAAATTTACAAATGGGGGTGGGGTCGCACACTACTCACACACCGGCGGTGTCGCCCCTAAGGACTCTGGTCAATGTAGTAAAGTGTTCGCGATGCATCATCTTTCGATCTTCTGCTATCTTCGCTGTCTTCGCCATCCCTGGACACGTGTTTTGGGGTATTACCCCTCATCAGCAGGGAAAGGCTGTGTACTGGGGTTGCCGATGGCTGCCAATATCTGCCAGGTATAGTACCACTCAGGCGCGTAGGTGCGGGATCCCAGGCTCATCAGCCCACTGCTCACGGGAGCTTTAAATTTACAAATGGGAGTGGGGCCGCACACTACTCACACACCGGCGGTGTTGCCCCTAAGGACTCTGGTCAATGTAGTAAAGTGTTCGCGATGCATCATCTTTCGATCTTCTGCTATCTTCGCTGTCTTCGCCATCCCAGGACACGTGTTTCGGGGTATTACCCCTCATCAGCAGGGATAGGCCGTGTACTGGGGTTACCAATGGCTGCCAATATCTGCCAGGTATAGTACCACTCAGGCGCGTAGGTGCGGGATCCCAGGCTCGTCAGCCCACTGCTCACTGGAGCGTTAAATTTACAAATGGGGGTGGGGTCGCACACTACTCACACACCGGCGGTGTCACCCCTAAGGACTCTGGTCAATGTAGTAAAGTGTTCGCGATGCATCATCTTTCGATCTTCTGCTATCTTCGCTGTCTTCGCCATCCCTGGACACGTGTTTCGGGGTATTACCCCTCATCAGCAGGGATAGGCCGTGTACTGGGGTTGCCGATGGCTGCCAATATCTGCCAGGTATAGTACCACTCAGGCGCGTAGGTGCGGGATCCCAGGCTCGTCAGCCCACTGCTCACGGGAGCTTTAAATTTACAAATGGGGGTGGGGTCGCACACTACTCACACACCGGCGGTGTCGCCCCTAAGGATTCTGGTCAATGTAGTAAAGTGTTCGCGATACATCATCTTTCGATCACCTGCTATCTTCGCTGTCTTCGCCATCCCTGGACACGTGTTTCGGGGTATTACCCCTCATCAGCAGGGATAGGCCATGTACTGGGGTTGCCGATGGCTGCCAATATCTGCCAGGTATAGTACCACTCAGGCGCGTAGGTGTGGGATCCCAGGCTAGTCAGCCCACTGCTCACGGGGGCTTTAAATTTACAAATGGGGGTGGGGTCGCACACTACTCACACACCGGCGGTGTCGCCCCTAAGGACTCTGGTCAATGTAGTAAAGTGTTCGCGATGCATCATCTTTCGACCTTCTGCTATCCTCGCTGTCTTCGCCATCCCTGGTCACGTGTTTCGGGGTATTACCCCTCATCAGCAGGGATAGGCCATGTACTGTGGTTGCCGATGGCTGCAAATATCTGCCAGGTATAGTACCACTCAGGCGGGTAGATGCGGGATCCCAGGCTCGTCAGCCCACTGCTAATGGGAGCTTTAAATTTACAAATGGGGGTGGGGTCGCACACTACTCAAACACCGGCGGTGTCGCCCCTAAGGACTCTGGTCAATGTAGTAAAGTGTTCGCGATGCATCATCTTTCGATCTTCTGCTATCTTCGCTGTCTTCGCCATCCCTGGACACGTGTTTCGGGGTAGTACCCCTCATCAGCAGGGATAGGCCGTGTACAGGGGTTGCCGATGGCTGCCAATATCTGACAGGTATAGTACCACTCAGGCGCGTAGGTGCTGGATCCCAGGCTCGTCAGCCCACTGCTCACGGGAGCTTTAAATTTACAAATGGGGGTGGGGTCGCACACTACTCACACACCGGCGGTGTCGCCCCTAAGGACTCTGGTCAATGTAGTAAAGTGTTTGCGATGCATCATCTTTTGATCTTCTGCTATCTTCGCTGTCTTCGCCATCCCTGGACACGTGTTTCGGGGTATTACCCCTCATCAGCAGGGATAGGCCGTGTACTGGGGTTGCCAATGGCTGCCAATATCTGCCAGGTATTGTACCACTCAGGCGCGTAGGTGCGGGATACCAGGCTCGTCAGCCCACTACCAGAGTCCTTAGGGGCGACACCGCCGGTGTGTGAGTAGTGTGCGACCCCACCCCCATTTGTAACTTTAAAGCTCTCTTGAGCTCTTGGCTGACGAGCCTGGGATCCTGCACCTACGCGCCCGAGTGGTACTATACCTGGCAGATATTGGCAGCCATCGGCAACCCCAGAACACGGCCTATCCCTGCTGATGAGGGGTAATACCCCGAAACACGTGTCCAGGGATGGCGAAGACAGCGAAGATAGCGGAAGATCGAAAGACAATGCATCACGAACATGTAACTACACTAACCAGAGTCCTTAGGGGCGACACCGCCTGTGTGTGAGTAGTGTGCGACCCCACCCCCATTTGTAAATTTAAAGCTCCCTTGAGCTCTTGGCTGACGAGCCTGGGATCCCGCACCTACGCGCCCGAGTGGTACTATACCTGGCAGATATTCGCAGCCATCGGCAACCCCAGAACACGGCCTATCCCTGCTGATGAGGGGTAATACCCCGAAACACGTGTCCAGGGATGGCGAAGACAGCGAAGATAGCGGAAGATCGAAAGACGATGCATCACGAACACGTAACTACACTAACCAGAGTCCTTAGGGGCGACACCGCCGGTGTGTGAGTAGTGTGCGACCCCACCCCCATTTGTAACTTGAAAGCTCCCTTGAGCTCTTGGCTGACGAGCCTGGGATCCCGCACCTACGCGCCCGAGTGGTACTATACCTGGCAGATATTGGCAGCCATCGGCAACCCCAGAACACGGCCTATCCCTGCTGATGAGGGGTAATACCCTGAAACACGTGTCCAGGGATGGCGAAGACAGCGAAGATAGAGGAAGATCAAAAGACGATTCATCACGAGCACGTAACTACACTAATCAGAGTCCTTAGGGGCGACACCGCCAGTGTGTGAGTTGTGTGCGACCCCACCCCCTTTTGTAACTTTAAAGCTCCCTTGAGCTCTTGGCTGACGAGCCTGGGATCCCGCACCTACGCGCCCGAGTGGTACTATACCTGGCAGATATTGCCAGCCATCGGCAACCCCAGTACACGGCCTATCCCTGCTGATGAGGGGTAATACCCCGAAACACGTGTCCAGGGATGGCGAAGACAGCTAAGATAGCGGAAGATCGAAAGACGATGCATCACGAACACGTAACTACACTAACCAGAGTCCTTAGGGGCGACACCGCCGGTGTGTGAGTAGTGTGCGACCCCACCCCCATTTGTAACTTTAAAGCTCCCTTGAGCTCTTGGCTGATGAGCCTGGGATCCCGCACCTACGCGCCCGAATGGTACTATACCTGGCAGATATTGGCAGCCATCGTCAACCCCAGAACACGGCCTATCCCTGCTGATGAGGGGTAATACCCCGAAACACGTGTCCAGGGATGGCGAAGACAGCGAAGATAGCGGAAGATCGAAAGACGATGCATCACGAACATGTGACTTCACTAACCAGAGTCCTTAGGGGCGACAACGCCGGTGTGTGAGTAGTGTGCGACCCCACCCCCATTTGTAACTTTAAAGCTCCCTTGAGATCTTGGCTGACGAGCCTCGGATCCCGCACCTACGCACCCGAGTGGTACTATACCTGGCAGATATTGGCAGCCATCGCAACCCCAGAACACGGCCTATCCCTGCTGATGAGGGGTAATACCCCGAAACACGTGTCCAGGAATGGCGAAGACAGCGAAGATAGCGGAAGATCGAAAGAGGATGCATCACGAACACGTAACTACACTAACCAGAGTCCTTAGGGGCGACACCACCGGTGTGTGAGTAGTGTGCGACCCCACCCCCATTTGTAACTTTAAAGCTCCCTTGAGCTCTTGGCTGACGAGCCTGGGATCCCGCACCTACGCGCTGGAGTGGTACTATACCTGGCAGGTATTGGCAGCCATCGTCAACCCCAGAACACGGCCTATCCCTGCTGATGAGGGGTAATACCCCGAAACATGTGTCCAGGGATGGCGAAGACAGCGAAGATAGCGGAAGATCGAAAGACGATGCATCACGAACATGTAACTACACTAACCAGAGTCCTTAGGGGCGACACCGCCGGTGTGTGAGTAGTGTGCGACCCCACCCCCATTTGTAACATTAAAGCTCCCTTGAGCTCTTGGCTGACGAGCCTGGGATCCCGCACCTATGCGCCCTAGTGGTACAACCCCTGGCAGATATTGGCAGCCATCGGCAACCCCAGAACACGGCCTATCCCTGCTGATGAGGGGTAATGCCCCAAAACACGTGTCCAGGGATGGCGAAGACAGCGAAGGTAGCGGAAGATCGAAAGACAATGCATCACGAACACGTAACTACACTTACCAGAGTCCTTAGGGGCGACACCGCCAGTGTGTGAGTAGTGTGCGACCACACCCCATTTTGTAACTTTAATGCTCCCTTCAGCTCTTGGCTGACGAGCCTTGGATCCCGCACCTACGCGCCCGAGTGGTACTATACCTGGCAGATATTGGCAGCCATCGGCCACCCCAGAACACGGCCTATCCCTGCTGATGAGGGGTAATACCCCGAAACACGGGTCCAGGGATGGCGAAAACAGCGAAGATAGTGGAAGATCGAAAGCTATGCATCACGAACACGTAACTACACTAACCAGAGTCCTTAGGGGCGACACTGCCGGTGTGTGAGTAGTGTGCGACCCCACCCCCATTAGTAAATGGAAGTTGTTCTAAGTTTTACTTAGCATAGTGTAACAAGCGTCTTTCATAGCCATTGACTGCTCTTTATGTGTGTCAAATAAATTGGTAAGAACAATGTGCTACAATTAAGGAAATGCCAAAGAACACGTCCATTTTTAAGTGTTTGCATAACTGATCTAAGTCGACTCTGTCCATATTACAAGGTAGAGATCTTTTTTTGTACAATATCAGTTATGGATGAAACAATATAATCTAAAGTATAAATACGGGATGACAGTGTATTAATACTATTTTTGACAACGACCAAGCACTTTATCTAAATTATATTGATCAATTTGCCATAACCGTACTGCTGCCTCCAGTTGCGATAATTTCCAAAGTTCATTATATGCAGCATAAACAAATTGTTTAGAATGTGGGGATTTTGGAGCCAAAATGAAATCAGATATATTTATATCTTCAGACAGGAAGGAAAGATGTTGTTTCCCGGCAGACAATGTGGAATGTTCTAACCATTGTTGACATAATTTACCTACAGAATATGTAGTCACAGTGTTCGAATGCGGGGTTTGTGGATAACGTGGTTCAAGTCTATTTAATGTGAACCCTGATTAGTGTTCACGAAACAAGAATGACAAACATTCATGTCTGATGGCTATAATGCCCACCCAGTTGGAGCTATCATAGAAGAATTCAATGTACCAGTTTGTATCATACTATTTAGTTGGTCTTCAGTTTAATTTGTATAGATTTCCAATTATCAAAAAGGGCCAAGAAGGGAAAAGTGGGAGTATTCAATTCTTTAATCAGAGCCAACCCTAGACAATTAGCCTGTTGGACAGTGTCATTAAGGAAGATAATTTGTGTAGGTATCAGACATATACAAAATAGTGACTTTGCACCTTGGACCTGTCATGACGTAGTGTTCCATACCGATATTAAGTCAATATTGTCCTTCCAGTAATCATATCCTATTCCCATTGAGTATAATTATATTCGGCACGCTGTCCTTTAGCATTATGTAAAAATTGGTGTCCATAATGTTGGCAGAGCCTGAGCAAAGCGTCCTCTCTGGGACAAACCATTTGAGCTTCTCCTTGAAATGGACCGGCTCCAGTCCGTGCAGTGATTTACAGGCCAGACAAAGAGCTTCGAACCTGCAGCATTGTCTGACTAGCAGCCAGTTGAGGTTCCTGATTGCTCCTCTACCACATTCATGTTTGGGAATTTTGAAAAGGAAATGAGCAGCTGCATTCTGCATTTTCTGAAGCCTCTTCAGGGGACCTGATGCAAGGTTAAGATAGAGGATGTTGCAGTAATCGATCCTTGAGAGTACCAATGCGAGGATCACAGTTTTTAAAAGCTAAGGAGGCAGAAATTTTAAATCTTTTTTACAAGCCTTAAAGAACAAAATGAGGCAGATGTAATTTTGTTCACTTGGTCCTTGAGCTTCAACTCTTTATCTAACAGAAAGGCAAAATGTTTTCCTTTGATTGTAGGTGGCCACGATTCCGGCATTCGAAACGAGGAGTTGTTGCCAAAATGTTGAACTCAGTTTTAGCTGCATTCAGTTTAAGACAATTGTTGTCCATCGAGTTACTCACATTGATCATGCAGGTCCTAAATGCAGAGCCAGAATTAATTTCAGATTTTTCTAGTGACACCACAATTTGAGTGTCGTCTGCGTATGATGCTAAGAAGAAGCCAGAATTTTTTATAATGATCACCAGCGGCTTGACCTAAATATTGAGCAGTGTTAGACTCAATGACGAGCCCTGGAGGACACCACAGGGCAGGGAAAAAGGCCTAGATGTGAAGTTGCCACACGCCTCACTGTTTTGTCTATTGGCCAGGAAGGATTGGAGGAGATTTAGTGCTGTATCCTCTATCGCCAGACTTCAAACACAGTCAACCAGAATCTCATGGTTAACCGTATCAAATGGCTCAGAGAGGTACAACAAAATCAGAGCCACGGTCTTTCCTTTATGAAGCATTTCCTGGATATTTTCAGTCGCTACCAGCATAGCATATTCTGAACCCGCACTGTGTATCATCCAATAGAGAGTACTACTGAGAGTTGTTCATTCATAACTTTCTGCTCCAACTTGGCAGTGATGGGGAGCTTGATATGGGGCGATAGTTGTTCAGGTCCAGAGCATTCAGATTGTCCTTTTTTAAAAGAGGCAAAACAGAGGCAAGTTTCCAATTTGTAGGGAAAATTCCCCCTGCAAACATATTGTTACAAATTTGCCCCAAATTGTGTGCCACTGCTGTGATCATGTGCATTATTTTGGGGGGACATGAGTTTTGCGGGGCACCAGATTTAATTGATGGAATTAACTTTGTAAGTTGTTGTTCTGATTATACTAGGTAAAACAACCTCCTAAGCATAAATACATTTAGAG